>NW_027172549.1:0-83177 GCF_018151085.1 Drosophila tropicalis
CCGCCATTTGTCCCACAGGGGTGCCATCCCTTTATATAGAGGCCATGCAAGGTGTAGGGTCCACCCTACAGCCGCCATTTTTGATTACACAGGGTGCCATCCATTATATAGAGGCCATACAAGGTGTAATGGGTTACCCTTCAGCCGCCATTTTGATTACACAGGGTGCCATCCATTATATAGAGGCCATACAAGGTGTAGGGTCCACCCTTCAGCCGCCATTTGATTACAGGGTGCCATCCATTATATAGAGGCCATACAAGGTGTAGGGTCCACCCTTCAGCCGCCATTTTGATTACACAGGGTTGCCATCCATCGTATATAGAGGCCATACAAGGTGTAGGGTCCACCCTTCAGCCGCCATTTTGATTACACAGGGTGCCATCCATTATATAGAGGCCATACAAGGTGTACGGTCCACCCTTCAGCCGCCATTTTGATTACACAGGGTGCCATCCTTTATATAGAGGCCATACAAGCTGTGGGGTCCACCCTACAGCCTCCATTTGATTACACTGGGTGCCATCCATTATATAGAGGCCATACAAGGTGTAGGGTCCACCCTTCAGCCGCCATTTTGATTACACAGGGTGCCATCCTTTATATAGAGCCTTACCAGGTGTAGGGTCCACCCTTCAGCCGCCATTTTGATTACACAGGGTGCCATCCATTATATAGAGGCCATACAAGGTGTAGGGTCCACCCTTCACCCGCCATTTTGATTACACAGGGTGCCATCCTTTATGTAGAGGCCATACAAGGTGTGGGGTCCACCCTTCAGCCGCCATTTTGATTACACAGGGTGCCATCCATTATATAGAGGCCATACTACAAGGTGTAGGGTCCACCCTTCAGCCGCCATTTTGATTACACAGGGTGCCATCCCTTATATAGAGGCCATACAAGGTGTAGGGTCCACCCTTCAGCCGCCATTTTTGATTACACAGGGTGCCATCCTTTATATGGAAGCCATACAAGGTGTAGGGTCCACCCTACAGCCACCACCCCGATTACACAGGGTACCATCCATTATATAGAGGCCATACAAGGTGTAGGGTCCACCCTCCAGCCGCCATTTTGATTACAAGGTTGCCATCCTTTATATAGAGGCCATACAAGGTGTAGGGTCCACCCTTCAGCCTCCATTTTGATTACACAGGGTGCCATCCATTATATGAGGCCATACAAGGTGTAGGGTCCACCCTACAGCCGCCATTTTGATTACACAGGGTGCCATCCTTTATATAGAGGCCATACAAGGTCGTGGGGTCCACCCTTCAGCCGCCATTTTGATCACACGGGGTGCCATCCATTATATAGAGGCCATACAAGGTGTAGGGTCCACCCTTCAGCCGCCATTTTGATTACACAGGGTGCCATCCATTATATAGAGGCCATACAAGGTGTGGGGTCCACCCTTCAGCCGCCATTTTGATTACACAGGGTGCCATCCATTATATAGAGGCCATACAAGGTGTAGGGTCCACCCTTCGGCCGCCATTTTGATTACACAGGGTGCCATCCTTCGTATAGAGGCCATACAAGGTGTAGGGTCCACCCTACAGCCGCCATTTTGATTACACAGGGTGCCAACCATTATATAGAGGCCATACAAGGTGTAGGGTCCACCCTACAGCCGCCATTTTGATTACCCAGGGTGCCATCCATTATATAGAGGCCATACAAGGTGTAGGGTCCACCCTTCACCCGCCATTTTGATTACACAGGGTGCCATCCGTCATATAGAGGCCATACAAGGTGTAGGGTCCACCCTACAGCCGCCATTTTGATTACACAGGGTGCCATCCATTATATAGAGGCCATACAAGGTGTAGGGTCCACCCTTCAGCCGCCATTTTGATTACACAGGTGCCATCCATTATATAGAGGCCATACAAGGTGTAGGGTCCACCCTACAGCCGCCATTTTGATTACACAGGGTGCCATCCATTATATAGAGGCCATACAAGGTGTAGGGTCCACCCTTCAGCCGCCATTTTGATTACACCAGGGTGCCATCCATTATATAGAGGCCATACAAGGTGTAGGGTCCACCCTACAGCCGCCATTTTGATTACGCAGGGTGCCATCCATTTATAGAGGCCATACAAGGTGTAGGGTCCACCCTTCAGCCGCCATTTTGATTACACAGGGTGCCATCCATTATAGAGGCCATACAAGGTGTAGGGGTCCACCCTTCAGCCGCCATTTTGATTACACAGGGTGCCATCCATTATATAGAGGCCATACAAGTGTAGGTTCACCCTTCAGCCGCCATTTTGATTACACAGGGTGCCATCCTTTATATAGAGGCCATACAAGGTGTAGGGTCCACCCTACAGCCGCCATTTTGATTACACAGGGTGCCATCCATTATATAGAGGCCATACAAGGTGTGGGGTCCACCCTTCAGCCGCCATTTTGATTACGCAGGGTGCCATCCATTTATAGAGGCCATACAAGGTGTAGGGTCCACCCTTCAGCCGCCATTTTGATTACACAGGGTGCCATCCATTATATAGAGGCCATACAAGGTGTAGGGTCCACCCTACAGCCGCCATTTTGATTACACGTTGCCATCCATTATATAGAGAGCCATACAAGGTGTAGGGTCCAACCCTTCAGCCGCCATTTTGATTTCACAGGGTGCCATCCATTATATAGAGGCCATACAGGGTGTGAGGGTCCAACCTTCAGCCGCCGTTTTGATTACACTGGGTGCCATCCATTATATAGAGGCCATACAAGGTGTAGGGTCCACCCTTCAGCCGCCATTTTATTACACAGGGTGCCATCCTTTATATAGAGGCCATACAAAGTGTAGGGTCCACCCTACAGCCGCCATTTTATTACACAGGGTGCCATCCATTATATAGAGACTATACAAGGTGTAGGGTCCACCCTTCAGCCGCCATTTTGATTGCACAGGGTGCCAACCATTATATAGAGACCATACAAGGTGAAGGGTCCACCCTTCAACCGCCATTTTTGATTACACAGGGTGCCATCCTTTATATAGGAGGCCATACAAGGTGTAAAGGTCCACCCTACAGCCTCCATTTTGATTACACAGGGTGCCATCCAGTTATATAGAGACCATACAAGGTGTAGGGTCCACCCTTCAGCCGCCATTTTGATCTACACAGGGTGCCATCCTTTATATAGAGACCATGCAAGGTGTAGGGTCCACCCTACAGCCGCCATTTTGATCACACAGGGGTGCCATCCATTATATAGAGGCCATACAAGGTGTAGGGTCCACCCTACAGCCACATTTTAATTTTAAGGGTGCCATCCTTTATATAGAGACCAAACAATGTGCGGGTGTCCACCCTTCAGCCGCCATTTTGATTACACAGGGGTGCCATCCATTATGCACAGAGGCCATACAAGGTGTAGGGTCCACCCCTAGAAGCCGACATTTTGATTACACAGGGTGCCATCCATTATATAGAGGCCATACAAGGTTTAGGGTCCCACCCTACAGCCGCCATTTTGATTACACAGGGTGGGTGTCGGGGTGCCATCCTTTATATAGAGGCCTACAAGGTGTAGGGTCCACCATACAGCCGCCATTTTGATTACGCAGGTGCCATCCCATTATATAGAGAGGCCATGACAAGGTGTAGGGTCCACCCTTCAGCCGCCATTTTGATTACACAGGGGTGCCATCCATTATATAGAGGCCATCAAGGTATAGGGTCCACCCTTCAACGCCATTTGATTACACAGGGTGCCAACCATTATATAGGAGGCCAACAAGGTGTAGGGTCCACCCTTCAGCCACCATTTTGATTACACAGGGTGCCATCCTTTTATATAGAGGCCTACAAGGTGTAGGGGTCCACCCTACAGCCGCCATTTTGATTACATAGGATGCCATCCATTATGTAGAGACGCCATACAAGGTGTAGAATCCACCCTTAGGCCGCCATTTTGATTGCTACAGGATGCCATCCTTTTTATAGAGGCCATACAAAGGTGTAGGGTCCACCCTACTTTTTTCGGGTGGGTTCCCAGCCGCCATTTTGATTGCACAGGGTGCCATCCATTATATGAGACCATACAAGGTGTAGGGTCCACCCTTCGCCGGCCATTTTGATTACACAGGGTGCCATCCATTACATAGAGACTCATACAAGGTGTAGGGTCCACCCTTCAGCCGCCATTTTGATTACACAGGGTGCCATCCTTTATATAGAGACCATACAAGGTGTAGGGTCCCCCTACAGTGATATTTTGATTGAGCAAGGGTGCCAGCCATTATATAGAGGCCAGCTACAAAGTGCAGGGTCCACCCTACAGCGGCCATTTTGATTAGCACAGGGTGCCATCCATTATATAGAGGCTCATACGGAGGTGTAAGGTCCAGGCCCTTCAGCCGCCATTTTGATTACACAGGGTGCCATCCTTATATATAGTGGCCACACAAGGTGTAGGGTCCACCCTATAGCCGCCATTTTGATTTCACAGGGTGCCATCCATTATATAGAGGCCATACAAGGTGTAGGGTCCACCCTACAGCCGCCATTTTGATTACACAGGGTGCCATCCTTTATATAGAGGCCATACAAGGTGTAGGGTCCACCCTCCAGCCGCCATTTTGATTACACAGGGTGCCATCCATTATATAGAGGCCATACAAGGTGATAGGTCCACCTTCAGCCGCCATTTTGATTACACAGGGTGCCATCCATTATATAGAGGCCATACAAGGGTGTAGGGTCCACCCTACAGCCGCCATTTTGATTACAGGGTGCCATCCATTATATAGAGGCCATACAAGGTGTAGGGTCCACCCTACAGCCGCCATTTTGATTACACAGGGTGCCATCCTTTATATAGAGAGTCACACAAGGTGTAGGGTCCACCCTACAGCCGCCATTTTGATTACACAGGGTGCCATCCCTTATATAGAGCCCATACAAGGTGTAGGGTCCACCCCTTCACGCCATTTGATTACACGGGGTGCCATCCATTATATTGAGGCCATACAAGGTGTAGGGTCCACCCTACAGCCGCCATTTTGATTACACAGGGTGCCATCCGTTATATAGAGGCTATGCCAGGTGTAGGGTCCAACCTTCAGCCACCATTTTGATTACTCAGGGTGCCATCCATTATATAGAGGCCATACAAGGTGTAGGGTCCACCCTACAGCCGCCATTTTGATTACACAGGGGTGCCATCCATTATATAGAGGCCATACAAGGTGTAGGGTCCACCCTTCAGCCGCCATTTTGATTACACAGGGTGCCATCCTTTATATAGAGGCCATACAAGGTGTAGGGTCCACCCTACAGCCGCCATTTTTGATTACACAGGGTGCCATCCTTATATAGAGGCCATACAAGGTGTAGGGTCCACCCTTCAGCCGCCATTTTGATTACACAGGGTGCCATCCATTATATAGAGGCCATACAAGGTGTAGGGTCCACCCTTCAGCCGCCATTTTGATTACACAGGGTGCCATCCTTTATATAGAGGCCATACAAGGTGTAGGGTCCACCCTACAGCCGCCATTTTGATTACACAGGGTGCCATCCATTATATAGAGGCCATACAAGGTGTAGGGTCCACCCTTCAGCCGCCATTTTGATTACACAGGGTGCCATCCATTTTATATAGAGGCCATACAAGGTGTAGGGTCCACCCTACAGCCGCCATTTTGATTACACAGGGTGCCATCCATTATATAGAGGCCATACAAGGTGTAGGGTCCACCCTACAGCCGCCATTTTGATTACACAGGGTGCCATCCATTATATAGAGGCCATACAAGGTGTAGGGTCCACCCTTCAGCCGCCATTTTGATTACACAGGGTGCCATCCATTATATAGAGGCCATACAAGGTGTAGGGTCCACCCTTCAGCCGCCATTTTGATTACACAGGGTGCCATCCATTATATAGAGGCCATACAAGGTGTAGGGTCCACCCTTCAGCCGCCATTTTGATTACACAGGGTGCCATCCATTATATAGAGGCCATACAAGGTGTAGGGTCCACCCTACAGCCGCCATTTTGATTACACAGGGTGCCATCCATTATATAGAGGCCATACAAGGTGTAGGGTCCACCCTACAGCCGCCATTTTGATTACACAGGGTGCCATCCATTATATAGAGGCCATACAAGGTGTAGGGTCCACCCTACAGCCGCCATTTTGATTACACAGGGTGCCATCCATTATATAGAGGCCATACAAGGTGTAGGGTCCACCCTACAGCCGCCATTTTGATTACACAGGGTGCCATCCATTATATAGAGGCCATACAAGGTGTAGGGTCCACCCTTCAGCCGCCATTTTGATTACACAGGGTGCCATCCATTATATAGAGGCCATACAAGGTGTAGGGTCCACCCTTCAGCCGCCATTTTGATTACACAGGGTGCCATCCATTATATAGAGGCCATACAAGGTGTAGGGTCCACCCTTCAGCCGCCATTTTGATTACACAGGGTGCCATCCATTATATAGAGGCCATACAAGGTGTAGGGTCCACCCTTCAGCCGCCATTTTGATTACACAGGGTGCCATCCATTATATAGAGGCCATACAAGGTGTAGGGTCCACCCTTCAGCCGCCATTTTGATTACACAGGGTGCCATCCATTATATAGAGGCCATACAAGGTGTAGGGTCCACCCTTCAGCCGCCATTTTGATTACACAGGGTGCCATCCATTATATAGAGGCCATACAAGGTGTAGGGTCCACCCTTCAGCCGCCATTTTGATTACACAGGGTGCCATCCATTATATAGAGGCCATACAAGGTGTAGGGTCCACCCTTCAGCCGCCATTTTGATTACACAGGGTGCCATCCATTATATAGAGGCCATACAAGGTGTAGGGTCCACCCTTCAGCCGCCATTTTGATTACACAGGGTGCCATCCATTATATAGAGGCCATACAAGGTGTAGGGTCCACCCTACAGCCGCCATTTTGATTACACAGGGTGCCATCCATTATATAGAGGCCATACAAGGTGTAGGGTCCACCCTACAGCCGCCATTTTGATTACACAGGGTGCCATCCATTATATAGAGGCCATACAAGGTGTAGGGTCCACCCTTCAGCCGCCATTTTGATTACACAGGGTGCCATCCATTATATAGAGGCCATACAAGGTGTAGGGTCCACCCTACAGCCGCCATTTTGATTACACAGGGTGCCATCCTTTATATAGAGGCCATACAAGGTGTAGGGTCCACCCTACAGCCGCCATTTTGATTACACAGGGTGCCATCCATTATATAGAGGCCATACAAGGTGTAGGGTCCACCCTTCAGCCGCCATTTTGATTACACAGGGTGCCATCCATTATATAGAGGCCATACAAGGTGTAGGGTCCACCCTACAGCCGCCATTTTGATTACACAGGGTGCCATCCATTATATAGAGGCCATACAAGGTGTAGGGTCCACCCTACAGCCGCCATTTTGATTACACAGGGTGCCATCCATTATATAGAGGCCATACAAGGTGTAGGGTCCACCCTACAGCCGCCATTTTGATTACACAGGGTGCCATCCATTATATAGAGGCCATACAAGGTGTAGGGTCCACCCTACAGCCGCCATTTTGATTACACAGGGTGCCATCCATTATATAGAGGCCATACAAGGTGTAGGGTCCACCCTTCAGCCGCCATTTTGATTACACAGGGTGCCATCCTTTATATAGAGGCCATACAAGGTGTAGGGTCCACCCTACAGCCGCCATTTTGATTACACAGGGTGCCATCCATTATATAGAGGCCATACAAGGTGTAGGGTCCACCCTTCAGCCGCCATTTTGATTACACAGGGTGCCATCCATTATATAGAGGCCATACAAGGTGTAGGGTCCACCCTTCAGCCGCCATTTTGATTACACAGGGTGCCATCCATTATATAGAGGCCATACAAGGTGTAGGGTCCACCCTTCAGCCGCCATTTTGATTACACAGGGTGCCATCCATTATATAGAGGCCATACAAGGTGTAGGGTCCACCCTACAGCCGCCATTTTGATTACACAGGGTGCCATCCATTATATAGAGGCCATACAAGGTGTAGGGTCCACCCTTCAGCCGCCATTTTGATTACACAGGGTGCCATCCATTATATAGAGGCCATACAAGGTGTAGGGTCCACCCTTCAGCCGCCATTTTGATTACACAGGGTGCCATCCATTATATAGAGGCCATACAAGGTGTAGGGTCCACCCTACAGCCGCCATTTTGATTACACAGGGTGCCATCCATTATATAGAGGCCATACAAGGTGTAGGGTCCACCCTACAGCCGCCATTTTGATTACACAGGGTGCCATCCATTATATAGAGGCCATACAAGGTGTAGGGTCCACCCTACAGCCGCCATTTTGATTACACAGGGTGCCATCCATTATATAGAGGCCATACAAGGTGTAGGGTCCACCCTACAGCCGCCATTTTGATTACACAGGGTGCCATCCATTATATAGAGGCCATACAAGGTGTAGGGTCCACCCTTCAGCCGCCATTTTGATTACACAGGGTGCCATCCATTATATAGAGGCCATACAAGGTGTAGGGTCCACCCTACAGCCGCCATTTTGATTACACAGGGTGCCATCCATTATATAGAGGCCATACAAGGTGTAGGGTCCACCCTTCAGCCGCCATTTTGATTACACAGGGTGCCATCCATTATATAGAGGCCATACAAGGTGTAGGGTCCACCCTTCAGCCGCCATTTTGATTACACAGGGTGCCATCCATTATATAGAGGCCATACAAGGTGTAGGGTCCACCTTACAGCCGCCATTTTGATTACACAGGGTGCCATCCTTATATAGAGGCCATACAAGGTGTAGGGTCCACCCTACAGCCGCCATTTTGATTACACAGGGTGCCATCCATTATATAGAGGCCATACAAGGTGTAGGGTCCACCCTTCAGCCGCCATTTTGATTACACAGGGTGCCATCCATTATATAGAGGCCATACAAGGTGTAGGGTCCACCCTTCAGCCGCCATTTTGATTACACAGGGTGCCATCCATTATATAGAGGCCATACAAGGTGTAGGGTCCACCCTTCAGCCGCCATTTTGATTACACAGGGTGCCATCCATTATATAGAGGCCATACAAGGTGTAGGGTCCACCCTACAGCCGCCATTTTGATTACACAGGGTGCCATCCATTATATAGAGGCCATACAAGGTGTAGGGTCCACCCTTCAGCCGCCATTTTGATTACACAGGGTGCCATCCATTATATAGAGGCCATACAAGGTGTAGGGTCCACCCTTCAGCCGCCATTTTGATTACACAGGGTGCCATCCATTATATAGAGGCCATACAAGGTGTAGGGTCCACCCTTCAGCCGCCATTTTGATTACACAGGGTGCCATCCATTATATAGAGGCCATACAAGGTGTAGGGTCCACCCTTCAGCCGCCATTTTGATTACACAGGGTGCCATCCATTATATAGAGGCCATACAAGGTGTAGGGTCCACCCTTCAGCCGCCATTTTGATTACACAGGGTGCCATCCATTATATAGAGGCCATACAAGGTGTAGGGTCCACCCTTCAGCCGCCATTTTGATTACACAGGGTGCCATCCATTATATAGAGGCCATACAAGGTGTAGGGTCCACCCTACAGCCGCCATTTTGATTACACAGGGTGCCATCCATTATATAGAGGCCATACAAGGTGTAGGGTCCACCCTTCAGCCGCCATTTTGATTACACAGGGTGCCATCCATTATATAGAGGCCATACAAGGTGTAGGGTCCACCCTACAGCCGCCATTTTGATTACACAGGGTGCCATCCATTATATAGAGGCCATACAAGGTGTAGGGTCCACCCTTCAGCCGCCATTTTGATTACACAGGGTGCCATCCATTATATAGAGGCCATACAAGGTGTAGGGTCCACCCTTCAGCCGCCATTTTGATTACACAGGGTGCCATCCTTTATATAGAGGCCATACAAGGTGTAGGGTCCACCCTACAGCCGCCATTTTGATTACACAGGGTGCCATCCATTATATAGAGGCCATACAAGGTGTAGGGTCCACCCTTCAGCCGCCATTTTGATTACACAGGGTGCCATCCTTTATATAGAGGCCATACAAGGTGTAGGAGGGTCCACCCTACAGCCGCCATTTTGATTACACAGGGTGCCATCCATTATATAGAGGCCATACAAGGTGTAGGGTCCATTTTGATTACACAGGGTGCCATCCTTTATATAGAATCCAAACAATGTGCAGGCAGTGTCCACCCTACAACCGCCATTTTGATTACACAGGGTGCCATCCATTATACAGAGGCCATACAAGGTGTAGGGTCCACCCTACAGCCGCCATTTTGATTACACAGGGTGCCATCCATTATATAGAGGCCATACAAGGTGTAGGGTCCACCCTTCAGCCGCCATTTTGATTACACAGGGTGCCATCCATTATATAGAGGCCATACAAGGTGTAGGGTCCACCCTACAGCCGCCATTTTGATTACACAGGGTGCCATCCATTATATAGAGGCCATACAAGGTGTAGGGTCCACCCTACAGCCGCCATTTTGATTACACAGGGTGCCATCCATTATATAGAGGCCATACAAGGTGTAGGGTCCACCCTTCAGCCGCCATTTTGATTACACAGGGTGCCATCCATTATATAGAGGCCATACAAGGTGTAGGGTCCACCCTTCAGCCGCCATTTTGATTACACAGGGTGCCATCCATTATATAGAGGCCATACAAGGTGTAGGGTCCACCCTTCAGCCGCCATTTTGATTACACAGGGTGCCATCCATTATATAGAGGCCATACAAGGTGTAGGGTCCACCCTACAGCCGCCATTTTGATTACACAGGGTGCCATCCATTATATAGAGGCCATACAAGGTGTAGGGTCCACCCTACAGCCGCCATTTTGATTACACAGGGTGCCATCCATTATATAGAGGCCATACAAGGTGTAGGGTCCACCCTTCAGCCGCCATTTTGATTACACAGGGTGCCATCCATTATATAGAGGCCATACAAGGTGTAGGGTCCACCCTTCAGCCGCCATTTTGATTACACAGGGTGCCATCCATTATATAGAGGCCATACAAGGTGTAGGGTCCACCCTTCAGCCGCCATTTTGATTACACAGGGTGCCATCCATTATATAGAGGCCATACAAGGTGTAGGGTCCACCCTACAGCCGCCATTTTGATTACACAGGGTGCCATCCATTATATAGAGGCCATACAAGGTGTAGGGTCCACCCTACAGCCGCCATTTTGATTACACAGGGTGCCATCCATTATATAGAGGCCATACAAGGTGTAGGGTCCACCCTTCAGCCGCCATTTTGATTACACAGGGTGCCATCCATTATATAGAGGCCATACAAGGTGTAGGGTCCACCCTTCAGCCGCCATTTTGATTACACAGGGTGCCATCCATTATATAGAGGCCATACAAGGTGTAGGGTCCACCCTTCAGCCGCCATTTTGATTACACAGGGTGCCATCCATTATATAGAGGCCATACAAGGTGTAGGGTCCACCCTACAGCCGCCATTTTGATTACACAGGGTGCCATCCATTATATAGAGGCCATACAAGGTGTAGGGTCCACCCTACAGCCGCCATTTTGATTACACAGGGTGCCATCCATTATATAGAGGCCATACAAGGTGTAGGGTCCACCCTTCAGCCGCCATTTTGATTACACAGGGTGCCATCCATTATATAGAGGCCATACAAGGTGTAGGGTCCACCCTACAGCCGCCATTTTGATTACACAGGGTGCCATCCATTATATAGAGGCCATACAAGGTGTAGGGTCCACCCTACAGCCGCCATTTTGATTACACAGGGTGCCATCCATTATATAGAGGCCATACAAGGTGTAGGGTCCACCCTACAGCCGCCATTTTGATTACACAGGGTGCCATCCATTATATAGAGGCCATACAAGGTGTAGGGTCCACCCTACAGCCGCCATTTTGATTACACAGGGTGCCATCCATTATATAGAGGCCATACAAGGTGTAGGGTCCACCCTACAGCCGCCATTTTGATTACACAGGGTGCCATCCATTATATAGAGGCCATACAAGGTGTAGGGTCCACCCTATCAGCCGCCATTTTGATTATCACAGGGTGCCATCCATTATATAGAGGCCATACAAGGTGTAGGGTCCACCCTACAGCCGCCATTTTGATTACACAGGGTGCCATCCATTATATAGAGGCCATACAAGGTGTAGGGTCCACCCTTCAGCCGCCATTTTGATTACACAGGGTGCCATCCTTTATATAGAGGCCATACAAGGTGTAGGGGTCCACCCTACAGCCGCCATTTTGATTACACAGGGTGCCATCCATTATATAGAGGCCATACAAGGTGTAGGGTCCACCCTACAGCCGCCATTTTGATTACACAGGGTGCCATCCATTATATAGAGGCCATACAAGGTGTAGGGTCCACCCTTCAGCCGCCATTTTGATTACACAGGGTGCCATCCATTATATAGAGGCCATACAAGGTGTAGGGTCCACCCTTCAGCCGCCATTTTGATTACACAGGGTGCCATCCATTATATAGAGGCCATACAAGGTGTAGGGTCCACCCTTCAGCCGCCATTTTGATTACACAGGGTGCCATCCATTATATAGAGGCCATACAAGGTGTAGGGTCCACCCTTCAGCCGCCATTTTGATTACACAGGGTGCCATCCATTATATAGAGGCCATACAAGGTGTAGGGTCCACCCTTCAGCCGCCATTTTGATTACACAGGGTGCCATCCATTATATAGAGGCCATACAAGGTGTAGGGTCCACCCTACAGCCGCCATTTTGATTACACAGGGTGCCATCCATTATATAGAGGCCATACAAGGTGTAGGGTCCACCCTACAGCCGCCATTTTGATTACACAGGGTGCCATCCATTATATAGAGGCCATACAAGGTGTAGGGTCCACCCTTCAGCCGCCATTTTGATTACACAGGGTGCCATCCATTATATAGAGGCCATACAAGGTGTAGGGTCCACCCTACAGCCGCCATTTTGATTACACAGGGTGCCATCCATTATATAGAGGCCATACAAGGTGTAGGGTCCACCCTACAGCCGCCATTTTGATTACACAGGGTGCCATCCATTATATAGAGGCCATACAAGGTGTAGGGTCCACCCTTCAGCCGCCATTTTGATTACACAGGGTGCCATCCATTATATAGAGGCCATACAAGGTGTAGGGTCCACCCTACAGCCGCCATTTTGATTACACAGGGTGCCATCCATTATATAGAGGCCATACAAGGTGTAGGGTCCACCCTACAGCCGCCATTTTGATTACACAGGGTGCCATCCATTATATAGAGGCCATACAAGGTGTAGGGTCCACCCTACAGCCGCCATTTTGATTACACAGGGTGCCATCCATTATATAGAGGCCATACAAGGTGTAGGGTCCACCCTTCAGCCGCCATTTTGATTACACAGGGTGCCATCCATTATATAGAGGCCATACAAGGTGTAGGGTCCACCCTACAGCCGCCATTTTGATTACACAGGGTGCCATCCATTATATAGAGGCCATACAAGGTGTAGGGTCCACCCTTCAGCCGCCATTTTGATTACACAGGGTGCCATCCATTATATAGAGGCCATACAAGGTGTAGGGTCCACCCTACAGCCGCCATTTTGATTACACAGGGTGCCATCCATTATATAGAGGCCATACAAGGTGTAGGGTCCACCCTTCACCCCATTTTGATTACACAGGGTGCCATCCTTTATATAGAGGCCATACAAGGTGTAGGGGTCCACCCTACAGCCGCCATTTTGATTACACAGGGTGCCATCCATTATATAGAGGCCATACAAGGTGTAGGGTCCACCCTTCAGCCGCCATTTTGATTACACAGGGTGCCATCCATTATATAGAGGCCATACAAGGTGTAGGGTCCACCCTTCAGCCGCCATTTTGATTACACAGGGTGCCATCCTTTATATAGAGGCCATACAAGGTGTAGGGTCCACCCTACAGCCGCCATTTTGATTACACAGGGTGCCATCCATTATATAGAGGCCATACAAGGTGTAGGGTCCACCCTTCAGCCGCCATTTTGATTACACAGGGTGCCATCCATTATATAGAGGCCATACAAGGTGTAGGGTCCACCCTTCAGCCGCCATTTTGATTACACAGGGTGCCATCCATTATATAGAGGCCATACAAGGTGTAGGGTCCACCCTTCAGCCGCCATTTTGATTACACAGGGTGCCATCCTTTATATAGAGGCCATACAAGGTGTAGGGTCCACCCTACAGCCGCCATTTTGATTACACAGGGTGCCATCCATTATATAGAGGCCATACAAGGTGTAGGGTCCACCCTTCAGCCGCCATTTTGATTACACAGGGTGCCATCCATTATATAGAGGCCATACAAGGTGTAGGGTCCACCCTACAGCCGCCATTTTGATTACACAGGGTGCCATCCATTATATAGAGGCCATACAAGGTGTAGGGTCCACCCTTCAGCCGCCATTTTGATTACACAGGGTGCCATCCATTATATAGAGGCCATACAAGGTGTAGGGTCCACCCTACAGCCGCCATTTTGATTACACAGGGTGCCATCCATTATATAGAGGCCATACAAGGTGTAGGGTCCACCCTTCAGCCGCCATTTTGATTACACAGGGTGCCATCCATTATATAGAGGCCATACAAGGTGTAGGGTCCACCCTACAGCCGCCATTTTGATTACACAGGGTGCCATCCATTATATAGAGGCCATACAAGGTGTAGGGTCCACCCTACAGCCGCCATTTTGATTACACAGGGTGCCATCCATTATATAGAGGCCATACAAGGTGTAGGGTCCACCCTTCAGCCGCCATTTTGATTACACAGGGTGCCATCCATTATATAGAGGCCATACAAGGTGTAGGGTCCACCCTACAGCCGCCATTTTGATTACACAGGGTGCCATCCATTATATAGAGGCCATACAAGGTGTAGGGTCCACCCTACAGCCGCCATTTTGATTACACAGGGTGCCATCCATTATATAGAGGCCATACAAGGTGTAGGGTCCACCCTACAGCCGCCATTTTGATTACACAGGGTGCCATCCATTATATAGAGGCCATACAAGGTGTAGGGTCCACCCTTCAGCCGCCATTTTGATTACACAGGGTGCCATCCTTTATATAGAGGCCATACAAGGTGTAGGGTCCACCCTACAGCCGCCATTTTGATTACACAGGGTGCCATCCATTATATAGAGGCCATACAAGGTGTAGGGTCCACCCTTCAGCCGCCATTTTGATTACACAGGGTGCCATCCATTATATAGAGGCCATACAAGGTGTAGGGTCCACCCTACAGCCGCCATTTTGATTACACAGGGTGCCATCCATTATATAGAGGCCATACAAGGTGTAGGGTCCACCCTTCAGCCGCCATTTTGATTACACAGGGTGCCATCCATTATATAGAGGCCATACAAGGTGTAGGGTCCACCCTACAGCCGCCATTTTGATTACACAGGGTGCCATCCATTATATAGAGGCCATACAAGGTGTAGGGTCCACCCTACAGCCGCCATTTTGATTACACAGGGTGCCATCCATTATATAGAGGCCATACAAGGTGTAGGGTCCACCCTACAGCCGCCATTTTGATTACACAGGGTGCCATCCATTATATAGAGGCCATACAAGGTGTAGGGTCCACCCTACAGCCGCCATTTTGATTACACAGGGTGCCATCCATTATATAGAGGCCATACAAGGTGTAGGGTCCACCCTTCAGCCGCCATTTTGATTACACAGGGTGCCATCCATTATATAGAGGCCATACAAGGTGTAGGGTCCACCCTACAGCCGCCATTTTGATTACACAGGGTGCCATCCATTATATAGAGGCCATACAAGGTGTAGGGTCCACCCTACAGCCGCCATTTTGATTACACAGGGTGCCATCCATTATATAGAGGCCATACAAGGTGTAGGGTCCACCCTACAGCCGCCATTTTGATTACACAGGGTGCCATCCATTATATAGAGGCCATACAAGGTGTAGGGTCCACCCTACAGCCGCCATTTTGATTACACAGGGTGCCATCCATTATATAGAGGCCATACAAGGTGTAGGGTCCACCCTACAGCCGCCATTTTGATTACACAGGGTGCCATCCATTATATAGAGGCCATACAAGGTGTAGGGTCCACCCTTCAGCCGCCATTTTGATTACACAGGGTGCCATCCATTATATAGAGGCCATACAAGGTGTAGGGTCCACCCTACAGCCGCCATTTTGATTACACAGGGTGCCATCCATTATATAGAGGCCATACAAGGTGTAGGGTCCACCCTTCAGCCGCCATTTTGATTACACAGGGTGCCATCCATTATATAGAGGCCATACAAGGTGTAGGGTCCACCCTTCAGCCGCCATTTTGATTACACAGGGTGCCATCCTTTATATAGAGGCCATACAAGGTGTAGGGTCCACCCTACAGCCGCCATTTTGATTACACAGGGTGCCATCCATTATATAGAGGCCATACAAGGTGTAGGGTCCACCCTTCAGCCGCCATTTTGATTACACAGGGTGCCATCCTTTATATAGAGGCCATACAAGGTGTAGGGTCCACCCTACAGCCGCCATTTTGATTACACAGGGTGCCATCCATTATATAGAGGCCATACAAGGTGTAGGGTCCCCTTCCCCATTTTGATTACACAGGGTGCCATCCTTTATATAGAGGCCAAACAAGGTGCAGGCAGTGTCCACCCTACAACCGCCATTTTGATTACACAGGGTGCCATCCATTATATAGAGGCCATACAAGGTGTAGGGTCCACCCTACAGCCGCCATTTTGATTACACAGGGTGCCATCCATTATATAGAGGCCATACAAGGTGTAGGGTCCACCCTTCAGCCGCCATTTTGATTACACAGGGTGCCATCCCCATTTTATATAGAGGCCATACAAGGTGTAGGGTCCACCCTACAGCCGCCATTTTGATTACACAGGGTGCCATCCATTATATAGAGGCCATACAAGGTGTAGGGTCCACCCTTCAGCCGCCATTTTGATTACACAGGGTGCCATCCATTATATAGAGGCCATACAAGGTGTAGGGTCCACCCTTCAGCCGCCATTTTGATTACACAGGGTGCCATCCATTATATAGAGGCCATACAAGGTGTAGGGTCCACCCTACAGCCGCCATTTTGATTACACAGGGTGCCATCCATTATATAGAGGCCATACAAGGTGTAGGGTCCACCCTACAGCCGCCATTTTGATTACACAGGGTGCCATCCATTATATAGAGGCCATACAAGGTGTAGGGTCCACCCTACAGCCGCCATTTTGATTACACAGGGTGCCATCCATTATATAGAGGCCATACAAGGTGTAGGGTCCACCCTCTCTACCTCAGCCGCCATTTTGATTACACAGGGTGCCATCCATTATATAGAGGCCATACAAGGTGTAGGGTCCACCCTACAGCCGCCATTTTGATTACACAGGGTGCCATCCATTATATAGAGGCCATACAAGGTGTAGGGTCCACCCTACAGCCGCCATTTTGATTACACAGGGTGCCATCCATTATATAGAGGCCATACAAGGTGTAGGGTCCACCCTACAGCCGCCATTTTGATTACACAGGGTGCCATCCATTATATAGAGGCCATACAAGGTGTAGGGTCCACCCTACAGCCGCCATTTTGATTACACAGGGTGCCATCCATTATATAGAGGCCATACAAGGTGTAGGGTCCACCCTACAGCCGCCATTTTGATTACACAGGGTGCCATCCATTATATAGAGGCCATACAAGGTGTAGGGTCCACCCTACAGCCGCCATTTTGATTACACAGGGTGCCATCCATTATATAGAGGCCATACAAGGTGTAGGGTCCACCCTACAGCCGCCATTTTGATTACACAGGGTGCCATCCATTATATAGAGGCCATACAAGGTGTAGGGTCCACCCTACAGCCGCCATTTTGATTACACAGGGTGCCATCCATTATATAGAGGCCATACAAGGTGTAGGGTCCACCCTACAGCCGCCATTTTGATTACACAGGGTGCCATCCATTATATAGAGGCCATACAAGGTGTAGGGTCCACCCTACAGCCGCCATTTTGATTACACAGGGTGCCATCCATTATATAGAGGCCATACAAGGTGTAGGGTCCACCCTTCAGCCGCCATTTTGATTACACAGGGTGCCATCCATTATATAGAGGCCATACAAGGTGTAGGGTCCACCCTTCAGCCGCCATTTTGATTACACAGGGTGCCATCCATTATATAGAGGCCATACAAGGTGTAGGGTCCACCCTTCAGCCGCCATTTTGATTACACAGGGTGCCATCCATTATATAGAGGCCATACAAGGTGTAGGGTCCACCCTACAGCCGCCATTTTGATTACACAGGGTGCCATCCATTATATAGAGGCCATACAAGGTGTAGGGTCCACCCTACAGCCGCCATTTTGATTACACAGGGTGCCATCCATTATATAGAGGCCATACAAGGTGTAGGGTCCACCCTACAGCCGCCATTTTGATTACACAGGGTGCCATCCATTATATAGAGGCCATACAAGGTGTAGGGTCCACCCTACAGCCGCCATTTTGATTACACAGGGTGCCATCCATTATATAGAGGCCATACAAGGTGTAGGGTCCACCCTTCAGCCGCCATTTTGATTACACAGGGTGCCATCCATTATATAGAGGCCATACAAGGTGTAGGGTCCACCCTACAGCCGCCATTTTGATTACACAGGGTGCCATCCATTATATAGAGGCCATACAAGGTGTAGGGTCCACCCTTCAGCCGCCATTTTGATTACACAGGGTGCCATCCATTATATAGAGGCCATACAAGGTGTAGGGTCCACCCTTCAGCCGCCATTTTGATTACACAGGGTGCCATCCTTTATATAGAGGCCATACAAGGTGTAGGGTCCACCCTACAGCCGCCATTTTGATTACACAGGGTGCCATCCATTATATAGAGGCCATACAAGGTGTAGGGTCCACCCTTCAGCCGCCATTTTGATTACACAGGGTGCCATCCTTTATATAGAATCCATACAATGTGCAGGCAGGGTCCACCCTACAGCCGCCATTTTGATTACACAGGGTGCCATCCATTATATAGAGGCCATACAAGGTGTAGGGTCCATTTTGATTACACAGGGTGCCATCCTTTATATAGAATCCAAACAATGTGCAGGCAGTGTCCACCCTACAACCGCCATTTTGATTACACAGGGTGCCATCCATTATACAGAGGCCATACAAGGTGTAGGGTCCACCCTACAGCCGCCATTTTGATTACACAGGGTGCCATCCATTATATAGAGGCCATACAAGGTGTAGGGTCCACCCTTCAGCCGCCATTTTGATTACACAGGGTGCCATCCTTTATATAGAGGCCATACAAGGTGTAGGGTCCACCCTACAGCCGCCATTTTGATTACACAGGGTGCCATCCATTATATAGAGGCCATACAAGGTGTAGGGTCCACCCTACAGCCGCCATTTTGATTACACAGGGTGCCATCCATTATATAGAGGCCATACAAGGTGTAGGGTCCACCCTTCAGCCGCCATTTTGATTACACAGGGTGCCATCCATTATATAGAGGCCATACAAGGTGTAGGGTCCACCCTTCAGCCGCCATTTTGATTACACAGGGTGCCATCCATTATATAGAGGCCATACAAGGTGTAGGGTCCACCCTACAGCCGCCATTTTGATTACACAGGGTGCCATCCATTATATAGAGGCCATACAAGGTGTAGGGTCCACCCTACAGCCGCCATTTTGATTACACAGGGTGCCATCCATTATATAGAGGCCATACAAGGTGTAGGGTCCACCCTACAGCCGCCATTTTGATTACACAGGGTGCCATCCATTATATAGAGGCCATACAAGGTGTAGGGTCCACCCTACAGCCGCCATTTTGATTACACAGGGTGCCATCCATTATATAGAGGCCATACAAGGTGTAGGGTCCACCCTACAGCCGCCATTTTGATTACACAGGGTGCCATCCATTATATAGAGGCCATACAAGGTGTAGGGTCCACCCTACAGCCGCCATTTTGATTACACAGGGTGCCATCCTTTATATAGAGGCCATACAAGGTGTAGGGTCCACCCTACAGCCGCCATTTTGATTACACAGGGTGCCATCCATTATATAGAGGCCATACAAGGTGTAGGGTCCACCCTACAGCCGCCATTTTGATTACACAGGGTGCCATCCATTATATAGAGGCCATACAAGGTGTAGGGTCCACCCTACAGCCGCCATTTTGATTACACAGGGTGCCATCCATTATATAGAGGCCATACAAGGTGTAGGGTCCACCCTACAGCCGCCATTTTGATTACACAGGGTGCCATCCATTATATAGAGGCCATACAAGGTGTAGGGTCCACCCTACAGCCGCCATTTTGATTACACAGGGTGCCATCCATTATATAGAGGCCATACAAGGTGTAGGGTCCACCCTACAGCCGCCATTTTGATTACACAGGGTGCCATCCTTTATAACCATCCCCCTTTTATTATACAGGGTCTCCTTTATAGAGGCCATACAAGGTGTAGGGTCCACCCTACAGCCGCCATTTTGATTACACAGGGTGCCATCCATTATATAGAGGCCATAAGTGTTCTTTATAGAGGCCATACAAGGTGTAGGGTCCACCCTACAGCCGCCATTTTGATTACACAGGGTGCCATCCATTATATAGAGGCCATACAAGGTGTAGGGTCCACCCTTCAGCCGCCATTTTGATTACACAGGGTGCCATCCATTATATAGAGGCCATACAAGGTGTAGGGTCCACCCTACAGCCGCCATTTTGATTACACAGGGTGCCATCCATTATATAGAGGCCATACAAGGTGTAGGGTCCACCCTACAGCCGCCATTTTGATTACACAGGGTGCCATCCATTATATAGAGGCCATACAAGGTGTAGGGTCCACCCTTCAGCCGCCATTTTGATTACACAGGGTGCCATCCTTTATATAGAGGCCATACAAGGTGGTGAGGGTCCACCCTACAGCCGCCATTTTGATTACACAGGGTGCCATCCATTATATAGAGGCCATACAAGGTGTAGGGTCCACCCTACAGCCGCCATTTTGATTACACAGGGTGCCATCCATTATATAGAGGCCATACAAGGTGGGTAGGGTCCACCCTACAGCCGCCATTTTGATTACACAGGGTGCCATCCATTATATAGAGGCCATACAAGGTGTAGGGTCCACCCTACAGCCGCCATTTTGATTACACAGGGTGCCATCCATTATATAGAGGCCATACAAGGTGTAGGGTCCACCCTTCAGCCGCCATTTTGATTACACAGGGTGCCATCCATTATATAGAGGCCATACAAGGTGTAGGGTCCACCCTACAGCCGCCATTTTGATTACACAGGGTGCCATCCATTATATAGAGGCCATACAAGGTGTAGGGTCCACCCTACAGCCGCCATTTTGATTACACAGGGTGCCATCCATTATATAGAGGCCATACAAGGTGTAGGGTCCACCCTACAGCCGCCATTTTGATTACACAGGGTGCCATCCATTATATAGAGGCCATACAAGGTGTAGGGTCCACCCTTCAGCCGCCATTTTGATTACACAGGGTGCCATCCATTATATAGAGGCCATACAAGGTGTAGGGTCCACCCTACAGCCGCCATTTTGATTACACAGGGTGCCATCCATTATATAGAGGCCATACAAGGTGTAGGGTCCACCCTACAGCCGCCATTTTGATTACACAGGGTGCCATCCATTATATAGAGGCCATACAAGGTGTAGGGTCCACCCTTCAGCCGCCATTTTGATTACACAGGGTGCCATCCATTATATAGAGGCCATACAAGGTGTAGGGTCCACCCTACAGCCGCCATTTTGATTACACAGGGTGCCATCCATTATATAGAGGCCATACAAGGTGTAGGGTCCACCCTTCAGCCGCCATTTTGATTACACAGGGTGCCATCCATTATATAGAGGCCATACAAGGTGTAGGGTCCACCCTACAGCCGCCATTTTGATTACACAGGGTGCCATCCATTATATAGAGGCCATACAAGGTGTAGGGTCCACCCTACAGCCGCCATTTTGATTACACAGGGTGCCATCCATTATATAGAGGCCATACAAGGTGTAGGGTCCACCCTTCAGCCGCCATTTTGATTACACAGGGTGCCATCCTTTATATAGAGGCCATACAAGGTGTAGGGGTCCACCCTACAGCCGCCATTTTGATTACACAGGGTGCCATCCATTATATAGAGGCCATACAAGGTGTAGGGTCCACCCTACAGCCGCCATTTTGATTACACAGGGTGCCATCCTTTATATAGAGGCCATACAAGGTGTAGGGGTCCACCCTACAGCCGCCATTTTGATTACACAGGGTGCCATCCATTATATAGAGGCCATACAAGGTGTAGGGTCCACCCTACAGCCGCCATTTTGATTACACAGGGTGCCATCCATTATATAGAGGCCATACAAGGTGGTAGGGTCCACCCTACAGCCGCCATTTTGATTACACAGGGTGCCATCCATTATATAGAGGCCATACAAGGTGTAGGGTCCACCCTACAGCCGCCATTTTGATTACACAGGGTGCCATCCATTATATAGAGGCCATACAAGGTGTAGGGTCCACCCTACAGCCGCCATTTTGATTACACAGGGTGCCATCCATTATATAGAGGCCATACAAGGTGTAGGGTCCACCCTACAGCCGCCATTTTGATTACACAGGGTGCCATCCATTATATAGAGGCCATACAAGGTGTAGGGTCCACCCTACAGCCGCCATTTTGATTACACAGGGTGCCATCCATTATATAGAGGCCATACAAGGTGTAGGGTCCACCCTACAGCCGCCATTTTGATTACACAGGGTGCCATCCATTATATAGAGGCCATACAAGGTGTAGGGTCCACCCTACAGCCGCCATTTTGATTACACAGGGTGCCATCCATTATATAGAGGCCATACAAGGTGTAGGGTCCACCCTACAGCCGCCATTTTGATTACACAGGGTGCCATCCATTATATAGAGGCCATACAAGGTGTAGGGTCCACCCTACAGCCGCCATTTTGATTACACAGGGTGCCATCCATTATATAGAGGCCATACAAGGTGTAGGGTCCACCCTACAGCCGCCATTTTGATTACACAGGGTGCCATCCATTATATAGAGGCCATACAAGGTGTAGGGTCCACCCTACAGCCGCCATTTTGATTACACAGGGTGCCATCCATTATATAGAGGCCATACAAGGTGTAGGGTCCACCCTACAGCCGCCATTTTGATTACACAGGGTGCCATCCATTATATAGAGGCCATACAAGGTGTAGGGTCCACCCTACAGCCGCCATTTTGATTACACAGGGTGCCATCCATTATATAGAGGCCATACAAGGTGTAGGGTCCACCCTACAGCCGCCATTTTGATTACACAGGGTGCCATCCATTATATAGAGGCCATACAAGGTGTAGGGTCCACCCTACAGCCGCCATTTTGATTACACAGGGTGCCATCCATTATATAGAGGCCATACAAGGTGTAGGGGTCCACCCTACAGCCGCCATTTTGATTACACAGGGTGCCATCCATTATATAGAGGCCATACAAGGTGTAGGGTCCACCCTACAGCCGCCATTTTGATTACACAGGGTGCCATCCATTATATAGAGGCCATACAAGGTGTAGGGTCCACCCTACAGCCGCCATTTTGATTACACAGGGTGCCATCCATTATATAGAGGCCATACAAGGTGTAGGGTCCACCCTACAGCCGCCATTTTGATTACACAGGGTGCCATCCATTATATAGAGGCCATACAAGGTGTAGGGTCCACCCTTCAGCCGCCATTTTGATTACACAGGGTGCCATCCATTATATAGAGGCCATACAAGGTGTAGGGTCCACCCTACAGCCGCCATTTTGATTACACAGGGTGCCATCCATTATATAGAGGCCATACAAGGTGTAGGGTCCACCCTACAGCCGCCATTTTGATTACACAGGGTGCCATCCATTATATAGAGGCCATACAAGGTGTAGGGTCCACCCTACAGCCGCCATTTTGATTACACAGGGTGCCATCCATTATATAGAGGCCATACAAGGTGTAGGGTCCACCCTACAGCCGCCATTTTGATTACACAGGGTGCCATCCATTATATAGAGGCCATACAAGGTGTAGGGTCCACCCTACAGCCGCCATTTTGATTACACAGGGTGCCATCCATTATATAGAGGCCATACAAGGTGTAGGGTCCACCCTACAGCCGCCATTTTGATTACACAGGGTGCCATCCATTATATAGAGGCCATACAAGGTGTAGGGTCCACCCTACAGCCGCCATTTTGATTACACAGGGTGCCATCCATTATATAGAGGCCATACAAGGTGTAGGGTCCACCCTTACAGCCGCCATTTTGATTACACAGGGTGCCATCCATTATATAGAGGCCATACAAGGTGTAGGGTCCACCCTACAGCCGCCATTTTGATTACACAGGGTGCCATCCATTATATAGAGGCCATACAAGGTGTAGGGTCCACCCTACAGCCGCCATTTTGATTACACAGGGTGCCATCCATTATATAGAGGCCATACAAGGTGTAGGGGTCCACCCTACAGCCGCCATTTTGATTACACAGGGTGCCATCCATTATATAGAGGCCATACAAGGTGTAGGGTCCACCCTACAGCCGCCATTTTGATTACACAGGGTGCCATCCATTATATAGAGGCCATACAAGGTGTAGGGTCCACCCTACAGCCGCCATTTTGATTACACAGGGTGCCATCCATTATATAGAGGCCATACAAGGTGTAGGGTCCACCCTACAGCCGCCATTTTGATTACACAGGGTGCCATCCATTATATAGAGGCCATACAAGGTGTAGGGTCCACCCTACAGCCGCCATTTTGATTACACAGGGTGCCATCCATTATATAGAGGCCATACAAGGTGTAGGGTCCACCCTACAGCCGCCATTTTGATTACACAGGGTGCCATCCATTATATAGAGGCCATACAAGGTGTAGGGTCCACCCTACAGCCGCCATTTTGATTACACAGGGTGCCATCCATTATATAGAGGCCATACAAGGTGTAGGGTCCACCCTACAGCCGCCATTTTGATTACACAGGGTGCCATCCATTATATAGAGGCCATACAAGGTGTAGGGTCCACCCTACAGCCGCCATTTTGATTACACAGGGTGCCATCCATTATATAGAGGCCATACAAGGTGTAGGGTCCACCCTACAGCCGCCATTTTGATTACACAGGGTGCCATCCATTATATAGAGGCCATACAAGGTGTAGGGTCCACCCTACAGCCGCCATTTTGATTACACAGGGTGCCATCCATTATATAGAGGCCATACAAGGTGTAGGGTCCACCCTACAGCCGCCATTTTGATTACACAGGGTGCCATCCATTATATAGAGGCCATACAAGGTGTAGGGTCCACCCTACAGCCGCCATTTTGATTACACAGGGTGCCATCCATTATATAGAGGCCATACAAGGTGTAGGGTCCACCCTACAGCCGCCATTTTGATTACACAGGGTGCCATCCATTATATAGAGGCCATACAAGGTGTAGGGTCCACCCTACAGCCGCCATTTTGATTACACAGGGTGCCATCCATTATATAGAGGCCATACAAGGTGTAGGGTCCACCCTACAGCCGCCATTTTGATTACACAGGGTGCCATCCATTATATAGAGGCCATACAAGGTGTAGGGTCCACCCTACAGCCGCCATTTTGATTACACAGGGTGCCATCCATTATATAGAGGCCATACAAGGTGTAGGGTCCACCCTACAGCCGCCATTTTGATTACACAGGGTGCCATCCATTATATAGAGGCCATACAAGGTGTAGGGTCCACCCTACAGCCGCCATTTTGATTACACAGGGTGCCATCCTTTATATAGAGGCCATACAAGGTGTGAGGGTCCACCCTACAGCCGCCATTTTGATTACACAGGGTGCCATCCATTATATAGAGGCCATACAAGGTGTAGGGTCCACCCTACAGCCGCCATTTTGATTACACAGGGTGCCATCCATTATATAGAGGCCATACAAGGTGTAGGGTCCACCCTACAGCCGCCATTTTGATTACACAGGGTGCCATCCATTATATAGAGGCCATACAAGGTGTAGGGTCCACCCTACAGCCGCCATTTTGATTACACAGGGTGCCATCCTTTATATAGAGGCCATACAAGGTGTAGGGTCCACCCTACAGCCGCCATTTTGATTACACAGGGTGCCATCCATTATATAGAGGCCATACAAGGTGTAGGGTCCACCCTACAGCCGCCATTTTGATTACACAGGGTGCCATCCTTTATATAGAGGCCATACAAGGTGGTAGGGTCCACCCTACAGCCGCCATTTTGATTACACAGGGTGCCATCCATTATATAGAGGCCATACAAGGTGTAGGGTCCACCCTACAGCCGCCATTTTGATTACACAGGGTGCCATCCTTTATATAGAGGCCATACAAGGTGGTAGGGTCCACCCTACAGCCGCCATTTTGATTACACAGGGTGCCATCCATTATATAGAGGCCATACAAGGTGTAGGGTCCACCCTACAGCCGCCATTTTGATTACACAGGGTGCCATCCATTATATAGAGGCCATACAAGGTGTAGGGTCCACCCTACAGCCGCCATTTTGATTACACAGGGTGCCATCCATTATATAGAGGCCATACAAGGTGTAGGGTCCACCCTACAGCCGCCATTTTGATTACACAGGGTGCCATCCATTATATAGAGGCCATACAAGGTGTAGGGTCCACCCTACAGCCGCCATTTTGATTACACAGGGTGCCATCCATTATATAGAGGCCATACAAGGTGTAGGGTCCACCCTACAGCCGCCATTTTGATTACACAGGGTGCCATCCATTATATAGAGGCCATACAAGGTGTAGGGTCCACCCTACAGCCGCCATTTTGATTACACAGGGTGCCATCCATTATATAGAGGCCATACAAGGTGTAGGGTCCACCCTACAGCCGCCATTTTGATTACACAGGGTGCCATCCTTTATATAGAGTCCATACAAGGTGCAGGCAGGTCCACCCT
Source organism: Drosophila tropicalis (assembly GCF_018151085.1). NCBI lineage: Eukaryota > Metazoa > Arthropoda > Insecta > Diptera > Drosophilidae > Drosophila > Drosophila tropicalis. Next base: position 27,239 of record NW_027172549.1, read on the forward strand.
ACAGCCGCCATTTTGATTACACAGGGTGCCATCCATTATATAGAGGCCATACAAGGTGTAGGGTCCACCCTACAGCCGCCATTTTGATTACACAGGGTGCCATCCATTATATAGAGGCCATACAAGGTGTAGGGTCCACCCTACAGCCGCCATTTTGATTACACAGGGTGCCATCCATTATATAGAGGCCATACAAGGTGTAGGGTCCACCCTACAGCCGCCATTTTGATTACACAGGGTGCCATCCATTATATAGAGGCCATACAAGGTGTAGGGTCCACCCTACAGCCGCCATTTTGATTACACAGGGTGCCATCCATTATATAGAGGCCATACAAGGTGTAGGGTCCACCCTACAGCCGCCATTTTGATTACACAGGGTGCCATCCATTATAAGTCAAGGTGTAGGTCCTTTTTAGGCCATACAAGGTGTAGGGTCCACCCTACAGCCGCCATTTTGATTACACAGGGTGCCATCCATTATATAGAGGCCATACAAGGTGTAGGGTCCACCCTACAGCCGCCATTTTGATTACACAGGGTGCCATCCATTATATAGAGGCCATACAAGGTGTAGGGTCCACCCTACAGCCGCCATTTTGATTACACAGGGTGCCATCCTTTATATAGAGGCCATACAAGGCTGTAGGGTCCACCCTACAGCCGCCATTTTGATTACACAGGGTGCCATCCATTATATAGAGGAGCCATACAAGGTGTAGGGTCCACCCTACAGCCGCCATTTTGATTACACAGGGTGCCATCCATTATATAGAGGCCATACAAGGTGTAGGGTCCACCCTACAGCCGCCATTTTGATTACACAGGGTGCCATCCATTATATAGAGGCCATACAAGGTGTAGGGTCCACCCTACAGCCGCCATTTTGATTACACAGGGTGCCATCCATTATATAGAGGCCATACAAGGTGGTAGGGTCCACCCTACAGCCGCCATTTTGATTACACAGGGTGCCATCCATTATATAGAGGCCATACAAGGTGTAGGGTCCACCCTACAGCCGCCATTTTGATTACACAGGGTGCCATCCATTATATAGAGGCCATACAAGGTGTAGGGTCCACCCTACAGCCGCCATTTTGATTACACAGGGTGCCATCCATTATATAGAGGCCATACAAGGTGGTAGGGTCCACCCTACAGCCGCCATTTTGATTACACAGGGTGCCATCCATTATATAGAGGCCATACAAGGTGTAGGGTCCACCCTTCAGCCGCCATTTTGATTACACAGGGTGCCATCCTTTATATAGAGGCCATACAAGGTGTAGGGTCCACCCTACAGCCGCCATTTTGATTACACAGGGTGCCATCCATTATATAGAGGCCATACAAGGTGTAGGGTCCACCCTACAGCCGCCATTTTGATTACACAGGGTGCCATCCATTATATAGAGGCCATACAAGGTGTAGGGTCCACCCTACAGCCGCCATTTTGATTACACAGGGTGCCATCCTTTATATAGAGGCCATACAAGGTGCAGGTAGGGTCCACCCTACAGCCGCCATTTTGATTACACAGGGTGCCATCCATTATATAGAGGCCATACAAGGTGTGGGTCCACCCTTACAGCCGCCATTTTGATTACACAGGGTGCCATCCTTTATATAGAGGCCATACAAGGTGTAGGCAGGTCCACCCTACAGCCGCCATTTTGATTACACAGGGTGCCATCCTTTATATAGAGGCCATACAAGGTGTAGGCGGTCCACCCTACAGCCGCCATTTTGATTACACAGGGTGCCATCCATTATATAGAGGCCATACAAGGTGTAGGGTCCACCCTACAGCCGCCATTTTGATTACACAGGGTGCCATCCATTATATAGAGGCCATACAAGGTGTGGGTTTGTTCCGGTTTTAGGTGTAGGGTCCACCCTACAGCCGCCATTTTGATTACACAGGGTGCCATCCATTATATAGAGGCCATACAAGGTGTAGGGTCCACCCTACAGCCGCCATTTTGATTACACAGGGTGCCATCCATTATATAGAGGCCATACAAGGTGTAGGGTCCACCCTACAGCCGCCATTTTGATTACACAGGGTGCCATCCTTTATATAGAGGCCATACAAGGTCGGTAGGGTCCACCCTACAGCCGCCATTTTGATTACACAGGGTGCCATCCATTATATAGAGGCCATACAAGGTGTAGGGTCCACCCTACAGCCGCCATTTTGATTACACAGGGTGCCATCCATTATATAGAGGCCATACAAGGTGTAGGGTCCACCCTACAGCCGCCATTTTGATTACACAGGGTGCCATCCATTATATAGAGGCCATACAAGGTGTAGGGTCCACCCTACAGCCGCCATTTTGATTACACAGGGTGCCATCCATTATATAGAGGCCATACAAGGTGTAGGGTCCACCCTACAGCCGCCATTTTGATTACACAGGGTGCCATCCATTATATAGAGGCCATACAAGGTGTAGGGTCCACCCTACAGCCGCCATTTTGATTACACAGGGTGCCATCCTTTATATAGAATCCATACAAGGTGCGGTAGGGTCCACCCTACAGCCGCCATTTTGATTACACAGGGTGCCATCCATTATATAGAGGCCATACAAGGTGTAGGGTCCACCCTACAGCCGCCATTTTGATTACACAGGGTGCCATCCTTTATATAGAGGCCATACAAGGTGTAGGGTCCACCCTACAGCCGCCATTTTGATTACACAGGGTGCCATCCATTATATAGAGGCCATACAAGGTGTAGGGTCCACCCTACAGCCGCCATTTTGATTACACAGGGTGCCATCCATTATATAGAGGCCATACAAGGTGTAGGGTCCACCCTACAGCCGCCATTTTGATTACACAGGGTGCCATCCATTATATAGAGGCCATACAAGGTGTAGGGTCCACCCTTCAGCCGCCATTTTGATTACACAGGGTGCCATCCTTTATATAGAGGCCATACAAGGTGTAGGGTCCACCCTACAGCCGCCATTTTGATTACACAGGGTGCCATCCATTATATAGAGGCCATACAAGGTGTAGGGTCCACCCTACAGCCGCCATTTTGATTACACAGGGTGCCATCCTTTATATAGAGGCCATACAAGGTGCAGGCAGGGTCCACCCTACAGCCGCCATTTTGATTACACAGGGTGCCATCCATTATATAGAGGCCATACAAGGTGTAGGGTCCACCCTACAGCCGCCATTTTGATTACACAGGGTGCCATCCTTTATATAGAATCCATACAATGTGCAGGCAGGGTCCACCCTACAGCCGCCATTTTGATTACACAGGGTGCCATCCATTATATAGAGGCCATACAAGGTGTAGGGTCCACCCTACAGCCGCCATTTTGATTACACAGGGTGCCATCCATTATATAGAGGCCATACAAGGTGTAGGGTCCACCCTACAGCCGCCATTTTGATTACACAGGGTGCCATCCTTTATATAGAGGCCATACAAGGTGTAGGGTCCACCCTACAGCCGCCATTTTGATTACACAGGGTGCCATCCATTATATAGAGGCCATACAAGGTGTAGGGTCCACCCTACAGCCGCCATTTTGATTACACAGGGTGCCATCCATTATATAGAGGCCATACAAGGTGTAGGGTCCACCCTTCAGCCGCCATTTTGATTACACAGGGTGCCATCCTTTATAAGATACAAGGTGTAGGGTCCACCCTACAGCCGCCATTTTGATTACACAGGGTGCCATCCATTATATAGAGGCCATACAAGGTGTAGGGTCCACCCTACAGCCGCCATTTTGATTACACAGGGTGCCATCCTTATATAGAGAAAGGGGGTACAGCCGCCATTTTGATTACACAGGGTGCCATCCATTATATAGAGGCCATACAAGGTGTAGGGTCCACCCTTCAGCCGCCATTTTGATTACACAGGGTGCCATCCTTTATATAGAGGCCATACAAGGTGTAGGGTCCACCCTACAGCCGCCATTTTGATTACACAGGGTGCCATCCTTTATATAGAATCCATACAATGTGCAGGCCTAAAGGTTAGGGTCCACCCTACAGCCGCCATTTTGATTACACAGGGTGCCATCCATTATATAGAGGCCATACAAGGTGTAGGGTCCACCCTTCAGCCGCCATTTTGATTACACAGGGGGCCATCCATTTTATAAAAAAGGCCATACAAGGTGTAGGGTCCACCCTTCAGCCGCCATTTTGATTACACAGGGTGCCATCCTTTATATAGAGGCCATACAAGGTGTAGGGTCCACCCTTCAGCCGCCATTTTGATTACACAGGGTGCCATCCATTATATAGAGGCCATACAAGGTGTAGGGTCCACCCTACAGCCGCCATTTTGATTACACAGGGTGCCATCCATTATATAGAGGCCATACAAGGTGTAGGGTCCACCCTACAGCCGCCATTTTGATTACACAGTGAATAGGATTTCAGCACCGCAAACTAAAACACCATCTTCACTCTTTGAATTCAAAATATGAACTGATTTTATTAACAAAAGTATGGAGTTTATATAGGGAATCTTAGGCTCTAGGAGGTAACAATTGTTCTTAAAATATCTTATTCTAATGAGACTCAAACCCAAGATTTCGGGGGTTGAAAATTATTATTATTTTTGGGCACGGCTTCGGCCACTTGACATCCTGCCGTTGTGATATTTTGGGTTAGTTTAGAATTACAAGTGTTTTTCTACAATGTGTGTGGCTGATTGTAATTCTAGTCCTATGCTAGATTACTTGTTTGTGACAAAAGTACAGTTGTATTATGTTTTCTTTAGTGCATCTGATTTGGTGAAGCCGCTTCAGATGAACACGATGTTTATTCTTAAACATTCTGCAAAGGGCCGCCAAATGTGACGTTTTGGATTTTATTTTTATTTAGTTGCCCTAAACAAATTATTATTATTAATATTATTTTTAATAAGGTTACTGTTGTTAAAGAAGCATGACGAGCTACATAAGAGAAGCTAACCCTAGCAAATCAATGTTTGTATCATTTTCCAAATTGGTTTATTAATATCGCCCGATGTTTAACAATTTCTGCTTCGGGATATCTACCCACTCCTGATGTGTATTACTGTGCTGACTTCTAGCCTTTTTATATGGTGGAGACTTTAAAGACCAACTACTTTTACCTCTCGGCTTAAACCAATGTGGCTTTTGCTGGTATTTGAATTCTGAGTGGTTATTCGGATTAAGTGTTGTCCCTTTTTGTAATACAGCCTCGGACAATTTGTTACCCGAATTTATTTTGACACTATTTCTTAGATAATCATTATTTAATTTAACGTTTGCCATCTGAATATTTTCATTTTGTACTGGCTCTGGGATATATACTTTTTCTTCCCCAGATTTTACTTTACCTCCGAACTGAGGTCCTGCCGGGGGCCATAAACTTCTTTCTTTCACCTCAGCTTTTATCTTACCTCTAAGGTGAGGTTCTGCCGGGGCCCGACAGGTTATTTCTTTTTTGTTTCGTTGTTGAGTCTGTTTGGACTTGTGTTGTATTTATTTTCACATTTACCTTTTTTCTTCTCCCAACTCTTTTTAAAACCTGTAACATCTATTGTTGGTGCCACTACAGATTTATTTATTTTTGATTTGGTGCATCCCGAGACGATCCAACCAAATTTAGTATTTTGACCTAGTAGGCCATTTATCTTTCTAACTCCCCCTTTTAAGATTTGGGTATATAAGTCTACCCCCTATTATTATGTCGACCCTACCAGGTTTATTAAAGGTAGGATCAGCAAGTACGTAGGATTGCCATTTTGACATATCCACGTTTGCTATTTTTAACGGAAGAGCTTTTATTAACTTTGGCAAAACAATTGCCTCAACCTTAAGAAGTTTATCCCGTGGACTTCGCGTCTTCACATCTATTTTTACTTTATATTTTGATTTTTTGGCTTTTATTAAGGACACGCCACTTATCTCTGTATATTGTTTAATTTTACGTAATTTCAATATTTGAGCGGCTTTTTCAGATAATATAGTACTCTGAGAACCACTATCAACCAAAGCTCTTAATGTTTGAAACCCTCCATTTATTTTCTTAACTTGTATTAGGGCTGTGGCCAACAATTTTCGTTGTGCCGTTACACAGGTATTAACGCTCTCCTGATTTTCTTCATAATGGAGTAACGTATGGTGTCCTCTGCTGCAAAATGAGCAGACTATTTCATTATTGCATCTCTTGTTGCTTGAATGCTTCAAGCATCGTGTACACAATTGTACTTTTTTGCTATTTCCAGCCTTTCTATAGGTGTTAGCGCTTTAAACTTATAGCACTGAAGTGCGTTATGCCAGGGGCCTTTGCAGATCGGACAACTGTCTTTAAACCCCACAGCCGACGTTTTTTCTAATGGTTTTTTCTCTTCCTTTCTCACGGCACTTAGCGAGCAATATCTTTGCTCCAAGAATTCCATGACATCCGATAGCAATTGTATTTGCCTTGTTTTTCTAATCTGACTCTCATACAACTGTAGAGTCTCTCTGTCAAATTTCCGAAGTATGTGTTGAGCGAGTATTACGTCAACTTCATCGGACAAATTTGCTTTGATTTTAATTAAGTGTATTGACTCATTAATTATGTCAATCATTCCTTTTATATTCTTTGCGGATTCATTGTTGATCATCGGTAAATCAACGATCCGATTTAATTGTTCGGAAAATACCCTGCGATTATTCTCATACCGCTTGGTTAACAGTTCCCAAGCGGCACTATAATTGTCAGCTGAACCTGACAATAGATGAGCTACCATGCTCCTTGCTTCGCCCTTTAACGCGGATTTTAAATAATTAAATTTAAGAGCAAGACTTAAATCTTCTCTTTTTTCAATTAATTCTGTAAATAACTCCACAAACAGGTCCCATTCTCTAGCCTCTCCAGCAAATGTGGGCACCTGAATCTTTGGCAACACCGGTAATTCGCCTCTCACGGTAACATTCTCACTCTTACAATTTTCCTTTTTGTTCATTTTCATTTCTAACGCTGATAGAGAATTCCGGACATCGAATTCTAAATCATCCATAGTATTCTTAAATCTTTCATTACTTGTCAGTACTTGGCACGCCTGAACTTTCTCCCATAAATAATTGATCTTATTAACATACACTATGCATGTCTCATTGCCTGTTGAATTGTCTAAAGTGTGTAAATCTTTGACTATTCTATCCAAATATTCCTGGAGCTGTTGGACTCTATCCATAAATATCTCCTGGTTAACCTTAGGGTTTTCATTACTGGAGGTTGCATTCCCGCGCGACTCTCCTATGCTATCGTCAACTATCTCTGACATGTTTGCCTCCGCTTCAACGCACACCGACTTACTAGTGCCTGGTTTTTCTGACTCTCCTATGGCTATAATTTTGGCAACTATCGTTAAAGCTTCTTCATGTATTTTATTTTTGAAATAATCATGCTCGAAATTTGGAGCAGACTGGATCAATTTTTTGTTATTAGGTATCCATTGATTCCTTATCTCTTTTACTTCCTCTACAACTTTGCCAGTTATGCTTCTAGGATCTAGCGCTTCTAACTGCCTTAACCTGACATGTAACTCTGCCTGCTTCTCCAACACTTTTGCAACCTTATTAGTGAACATTTTTGTTTTATAGGATATATGAATGTATATTACTTTTTTTTTTTTTACATAGATCCCTGCCTAGTTTTGCGTGTGGTTTTCAGGTCACACTCTAATTGAACAGCTTTAATGCCGCACAATTTTACATAGTTTGTTTTATAATTTATATAAAAAAATATGCATCGCAGTGCATTAAAAAAAATTATGCGACGCAGCGCACAGTTTTATTATTAATTTTTGTTGGGCGCTCTTTGTAGCGCTATCGGTTCACTTCAATCTCGGTTGCTGCAACTGCTTTTTTTTTTTTGTTTTTCCCGCATCAGCTGGTCGTCGCCGTTTGGCACGCTGATGCTCCCTCGAAGGCGTAAAAGACGGCCTGCCTTTCACGCTCGTTGTCAGCTGCTGATGTCCAGGGCCTATGGGCTCAGGCGGTACCGGTGCCGGTCAGTGCACCAGATTTCCTTGTTCTTCAGTAGCCTCTTCTTTGCAACTATCCTGTTGCCTTGCAAATGCGTCGTTCATCTGCTTCTTGTTGCCGACTTGCAACTGCCTCGTTAATTTGCTTCTTGTTGCCAGTCGACTTGTAACCGCCTATAGTGTATATATAGGCGAGGATGTTTTTTTTTTCGATATTAGGGCTTCGAATACGCCACACACGAACTTTATATTGTTTTTTTTTTTTTTTAACGCCGACGAAATTATTGCAGTTGCTCGACTAGCCAAACTGCCTTTATATATTCGGTCGCACGCACTTTTTTTATTAAGCAATAATATTTTGCTTTTATTTTATACTCTGTCTCTTACCACTGGTGGGGGAAAACAAGAGTTTTTTATTTTGCTACCTTTAGCTGGTCTTAGCATTTACACTTGCATAAGATCTCAAACTCTTAAGGAGCTGATTCACTCTCTGAGTCTCTTACCACTGGTGGGGGAAAACTACAGAGTTCCTTTTTTCTCGAAGGACCAAAATGAATAGGATTTCAGCACCGCAAACTAAAACACCATCTTCACTCTTTGAATTCAAAATATGAACTGATTTTATTAACAAAAGTATGGAGTTTATATAGGGAATCTTAGGCTCTAGGAGGTAACAATTGTTCTTAAAATATCTTATTCTAATGAGACTCAAACCCAAGATTTCGGGGGTTGAAAATTATTATTATTTTTGGGCACGGCTTCGGCCACTTGACATCCTGCCGTTGTGATATTTTGGGTTAGTTTAGAATTACAAGTGTTTTTCTACAATGTGTGTGGCTGATTGTAATTCTAGTCCTATGCTAGATTACTTGTTTGTGACAAAAGTACAGTTGTATTATGTTTTCTTTAGTGCATCTGATTTGGTGAAGCCGCTTCAGATGAACACGATGTTTATTCTTAAACACACAGGGTGCCATCCTTTATATAGAATCCATACAATGTGCAGGCAGGGTCCACCCTACAGCCGCCATTTTGATTACACAGGGTGCCATCCATTATATAGAGGCCATACAAGGTGTAGGGTCCACCCTTCAGCCGCCATTTTGATTACACAGGGTGCCATCCTTTATATAGAATCCAAACAATGTGCAGGCAGTGTCCACCCTACAGCCGCCATTTTGATTACACAGGGTGCCATCCTTTATATAGAATCCAAACAATGTGCAGGCAGTGTCCACCCTACAGCCGCCATTTTGATTACACAGGGTGCCATCCATTATATAGAGGCCATACAAGGTGTAGGGTCCACCCTACAGCCGCCATTTTGATTACACAGGGTGCCATCCATTATATAGAGGCCATACAAGGTGTAGGGTCCACCCTACAGCCGCCATTTTGATTACACAGGGTGCCATCCATTATATAGAGGCCATACAAGGTGTAGGGTCCACCCTACAGCCGCCATTTTGATTACACAGGGTGCCATCCATTATATAGAGGCCATACAAGGTGTAGGGTCCACCCTACAGCCGCCATTTTGATTACACAGGGTGCCATCCTTTATATAGAGGCCATACAAGGTGCAGGCAGGGTCCACCCTACAGCCGCCATTTTGATTACACAGGGTGCCATCCATTATATAGAGGCCATACAAGGTGTAGGGTCCACCCTACAGCCGCCATTTTGATTACACAGGGTGCCATCCATTATATAGAGGCCATACAAGGTGTAGGGTCCACCCTACAGCCGCCATTTTGATTACACAGGGTGCCATCCTTTATATAGAATCCATACAATGTGCAGGCAGGGTCCACCCTACAGCCGCCATTTTGATTACACAGGGTGCCATCCATTATATAGAGGCCATACAAGGTGTAGGGTCCACCCTTCAGCCGCCATTTTGATTACACAGGGTGCCATCCATTATATAGAGGCCATACAAGGTGTAGGGTCCACCCTACAGCCGCCATTTTGATTACACAGGGTGCCATCCATTATATAGAGGCCATACAAGGTGTAGGGTCCACCCTACAGCCGCCATTTTGATTACACAGGGTGCCATCCATTATATAGAGGCCATACAAGGTGTAGGGTCCACCCTACAGCCGCCATTTTGATTACACAGGGTGCCATCCATTATATAGAGGCCATACAAGGTGTAGGGTCCACCCTACAGCCGCCATTTTGATTACACAGGGTGCCATCCTTTATATAGAATCCATACAATGTGCAGGCAGGGTCCACCCTACAGCCGCCATTTTGATTACACAGGGTGCCATCCATTATATAGAGGCCATACAAGGTGTAGGGTCCACCCTTCAGCCGCCATTTTGATTACACAGGGTGCCATCCTTTATATAGAGGCCATACAAGGTGTAGGAGGTCCACCCTACAGCCGCCATTTTGATTACACAGGGTGCCATCCTTTATATAGAATCCAAACAATGTGCAGGCAGTGTCCACCCTACAGCCGCCATTTTGATTACACAGGGTGCCATCCATTATATAGAGGCCATACAAGGTGTAGGGTCCACCCTACAGCCGCCATTTTGATTACACAGGGTGCCATCCATTATATAGAGGCCATACAAGGTGTAGGGTCCACCCTACAGCCGCCATTTTGATTACACAGGGTGCCATCCATTATATAGAGGCCATACAAGGTGTAGGGTCCACCCTACAGCCGCCATTTTGATTACACAGGGTGCCATCCATTATATAGAGGCCATACAAGGTGTAGGGTCCACCCTACAGCCGCCATTTTGATTACACAGGGTGCCATCCTTTATATAGAATCCATACAATGTGCAGGCAGGGTCCACCCTACAGCCGCCATTTTGATTACACAGGGTGCCATCCATTATATAGAGGCCATACAAGGTGTAGGGTCCACCCTACAGCCGCCATTTTGATTACACAGGGTGCCATCCATTATATAGAGGCCATACAAGGTGTAGGGTCCACCCTACAGCCGCCATTTTGATTACACAGGGTGCCATCCATTATATAGAGGCCATACAAGGTGTAGGGTCCACCCTACAGCCGCCATTTTGATTACACAGGGTGCCATCCTTTATATAGAATCCATACAATGTGCAGGCAGGGTCCACCCTACAGCCGCCATTTTGATTACACAGGGTGCCATCCATTATATAGAGGCCATACAAGGTGTAGGGTCCACCCTACAGCCGCCATTTTGATTACACAGGGTGCCATCCATTATATAGAGGCCATACAAGGTGTAGGGTCCACCCTACAGCCGCCATTTTGATTACACAGGGTGCCATCCATTATATAGAGGCCATACAAGGTGTAGGGTCCACCCTACAGCCGCCATTTTGATTACACAGGGTGCCATCCATTATATAGAGGCCATACAAGGTGTAGGGTCCACCCTACAGCCGCCATTTTGATTACACAGGGTGCCATCCATTATATAGAGGCCATACAAGGTGTAGGGTCCACCCTACAGCCGCCATTTTGATTACACAGGGTGCCATCCATTATATAGAGGCCATACAAGGTGTAGGGTCCACCCTACAGCCGCCATTTTGATTACACAGGGTGCCATCCATTATATAGAGGCCATACAAGGTGTAGGGTCCACCCTACAGCCGCCATTTTGATTACACAGGGTGCCATCCATTATATAGAGGCCATACAAGGTGTAGGGTCCACCCTACAGCCGCCATTTTGATTACACAGGGTGCCATCCATTATATAGAGGCCATACAAGGTGTAGGGTCCACCCTACAGCCGCCATTTTGATTACACAGGGTGCCATCCTTTATATAGAATCCATACAATGTGCAGGCAGGGTCCACCCTACAGCCGCCATTTTGATTACACAGGGTGCCATCCATTATATAGAGGCCATACAAGGTGTAGGGTCCACCCTACAGCCGCCATTTTGATTACACAGGGTGCCATCCATTATATAGAGGCCATACAAGGTGTAGGGTCCACCCTTCAGCCGCCATTTTGATTACACAGGGTGCCATCCATTATATAGAGGCCATACAAGGTGTAGGGTCCACCCTACAGCCGCCATTTTGATTACACAGGGTGCCATCCATTATATAGAGGCCATACAAGGTGTAGGGTCCACCCTACAGCCGCCATTTTGATTACACAGGGTGCCATCCATTATATAGAGGCCATACAAGGTGTAGGGTCCACCCTACAGCCGCCATTTTGATTACACAGGGTGCCATCCTTTATATAGAGTCCATACAATGTGCAGGCAGGTCCACCCTACAGCCGCCATTTTGATTACACAGGGTGCCATCCTTTATATAGAGGCCATACAAGGTGTAGGGTCCACCCTACAGCCGCCATTTTGATTACACAGGGTGCCATCCATTATATAGAGGCCATACAAGGTGTAGGGTCCACCCTACAGCCGCCATTTTGATTACACAGGGTGCCATCCTTTATATAGAATCCAAACAATGTGCAGGCAGTGTCCACCCTACAGCCGCCATTTTGATTACACAGGGTGCCATCCATTATATAGAGGCCATACAAGGTGTAGGGTCCACCCTACAGCCGCCATTTTGATTACACAGGGTGCCATCCATTATATAGAGGCCATACAAGGTGTAGGGTCCACCCTACAGCCGCCATTTTGATTACACAGGGTGCCATCCATTATATAGAGGCCATACAAGGTGTAGGGTCCACCCTACAGCCGCCATTTTGATTACACAGGGTGCCATCCTTTATATAGAATCCAAACAATGTGCAGGCAGTGTCCACCCTACAGCCGCCATTTTGATTACACAGGGTGCCATCCATTATATAGAGGCCATACAAGGTGTAGGGTCCACCCTACAGCCGCCATTTTGATTACACAGGGTGCCATCCATTATATAGAGGCCATACAAGGTGTAGGGTCCACCCTACAGCCGCCATTTTGATTACACAGGGTGCCATCCATTATATAGAGGCCATACAAGGTGTAGGGTCCACCCTACAGCCGCCATTTTGATTACACAGGGTGCCATCCTTTATATAGAGTCCATACAAGGTGTAGGGGTCCACCCTACAGCCGCCATTTTGATTACACAGGGTGCCATCCATTATATAGAGGCCATACAAGGTGTAGGGTCCACCCTTCAGCCGCCATTTTGATTACACAGGGTGCCATCCATTATATAGAGGCCATACAATGGGTGTAGGGTCCACCCTACAGCCGCCATTTTGATTACACAGGGTGCCATCCTTTATATAGAATCCAAACAATGTGCAGGCAGTGTCCACCCTACAGCCGCCATTTTGATTACACAGGGTGCCATCCATTATATAGAGGCCATACAAGGTGTAGGGTCCACCCTACAGCCGCCATTTTGATTACACAGGGTGCCATCCATTATATAGAGGCCATACAAGGTGTAGGGTCCACCCTACAGCCGCCATTTTGATTACACAGGGTGCCATCCTTTATATAGAGGCCATACAAGGTGTAGGCAGTGTCCACCCTACAGCCGCCATTTTGATTACACAGGGTGCCATCCATTATATAGAGGCCATACAAGGTGTAGGGTCCACCCTACAGCCGCCATTTTGATTACACAGGGTGCCATCCATTATATAGAGGCCATACAAGGTGTAGGGTCCACCCTACAGCCGCCATTTTGATTACACAGGGTGCCATCCTTTATATAGAATCCATACAAGGTGCAGGCAGGGTCCACCCTACAGCCGCCATTTTGATTACACAGGGTGCCATCCATTATATAGAGGCCATACAAGGTGTAGGGTCCACCCTACAGCCGCCATTTTGATTACACAGGGTGCCATCCATTATATAGAGGCCATACAAGGTGTAGGGTCCACCCTACAGCCGCCATTTTGATTACACAGGGTGCCATCCATTATATAGAGGCCATACAAGGTGTAGGGTCCACCCTACAGCCGCCATTTTGATTACACAGGGTGCCATCCATTATATAGAGGCCATACAAGGTGTAGGGTCCACCCTACAGCCGCCATTTTGATTACACAGGGTGCCATCCTTTATATAGAGGCCATACAATGTGTAGGCAGGTCCACCCTACAGCCGCCATTTTGATTACACAGGGTGCCATCCATTATATAGAGGCCATACAAGGTGTAGGGTCCACCCTACAGCCGCCATTTTGATTACACAGGGTGCCATCCATTATATAGAGGCCATACAAGGTGTAGGGTCCACCCTACAGCCGCCATTTTGATTACACAGGGTGCCATCCTTTATATAGAGGCCATACAATGTGTAGGCAGTGTCCACCCTACAGCCGCCATTTTGATTACACAGGGTGCCATCCTTTATATAGAGGCCATACAAGGTGTAGGGTCCACCCTACAGCCGCCATTTTGATTACACAGGGTGCCATCCATTATATAGAGGCCATACAAGGTGTAGGGTCCACCCTACAGCCGCCATTTTGATTACACAGGGTGCCATCCATTATATAGAGGCCATACAAGGTGTAGGGTCCACCCTACAGCCGCCATTTTGATTACACAGGGTGCCATCCTTTATATAGAATCCAAACAATGTGCAGGCAGTGTCCACCCTACAGCCGCCATTTTGATTACACAGGGTGCCATCCATTATATAGAGGCCATACAAGGTGTAGGGTCCACCCTACAGCCGCCATTTTGATTACACAGGGTGCCATCCATTATATAGAGGCCATACAAGGTGTAGGGTCCACCCTACAGCCGCCATTTTGATTACACAGGGTGCCATCCATTATATAGAGGCCATACAAGGTGTAGGGTCCACCCTACAGCCGCCATTTTGATTACACAGGGTGCCATCCATTATATAGAGGCCATACAAGTGTGTAGGGTCCACCCTACAGCCGCCATTTTGATTACACAGGGTGCCATCCATTATATAGAGGCCATACAAGGTGTAGGGTCCACCCTACAGCCGCCATTTTGATTACACAGGGTGCCATCCTTTATATAGAGGCCATACAAGGTGTAGGGTCCACCCTACAGCCGCCATTTTGATTACACAGGGTGCCATCCATTATATAGAGGCCATACAAGGTGTAGGGTCCACCCTACAGCCGCCATTTTGATTACACAGGGTGCCATCCATTATATAGAGGCCATACAAGGTGTAGGGTCCACCCTACAGCCGCCATTTTGATTACACAGGGTGCCATCCATTATATAGAGGCCATACAAGGTGTAGGGTCCACCCTACAGCCGCCATTTTGATTACACAGGGTGCCATCCATTATATAGAGGCCATACAAGGTGTAGGGTCCACCCTACAGCCGCCATTTTGATTACACAGGGTGCCATCCTTTATATAGAATCCATACAAGGTGCAGGCAGGGTCCACCCTACAGCCGCCATTTTGATTACACAGGGTGCCATCCTTTATATAGAATCCAAACAATGTGCAGGCAGTGTCCACCCTACAGCCGCCATTTTGATTACACAGGGTGCCATCCTTTATATAGAGGCCATACAAGGTGTAGGGTCCACCCTACAGCCGCCATTTTGATTACACAGGGTGCCATCCATTATATAGAGGCCATACAAGGTGTAGGGTCCACCCTACAGCCGCCATTTTGATTACACAGGGTGCCATCCTTTATATAGAGGCCATACAATGTGCAGGCAGTGTCCACCCTACAGCCGCCATTTTGATTACACAGGGTGCCATCCATTATATAGAGGCCATACAAGGTGTAGGGTCCACCCTACAGCCGCCATTTTGATTACACAGGGTGCCATCCATTATATAGAGGCCATACAAGGTGTAGGGTCCACCCTACAGCCGCCATTTTGATTACACAGGGTGCCATCCATTATATAGAGGCCATACAAGGTGTAGGGTCCACCCTACAGCCGCCATTTTGATTACACAGGGTGCCATCCATTATATAGAGGCCATACAAGGTGTAGGGGTCCACCCTACAGCCGCCATTTTGATTACACAGGGTGCCATCCATTATATAGAGGCCATACAAGGTGTAGGGTCCACCCTTCAGCCGCCATTTTGATTACACAGGGTGCCATCCATTATATAGAGGCCATACAAGGTGTAGGGTCCACCCTACAGCCGCCATTTTGATTACACAGGGTGCCATCCATTATATAGAGGCCATACAAGGTGTAGGGTCCACCCTACAGCCGCCATTTTGATTACACAGGGTGCCATCCTTTATATAGAATCCATACAAGGTGCAGGCAGGGTCCACCCTACAGCCGCCATTTTGATTACACAGGGTGCCATCCATTATATAGAGGCCATACAAGGTGTAGGGTCCACCCTACAGCCGCCATTTTGATTACACAGGGTGCCATCCTTTATATAGAGGCCATACAAGGTGCAGGTAGGGTCCACCCTACAGCCGCCATTTTGATTACACAGGGTGCCATCCATTATATAGAGGCCATACAAGGTGTAGGGTCCACCCTACAGCCGCCATTTTGATTACACAGGGTGCCATCCATTATATAGAGGCCATACAAGGTGTAGGGTCCACCCTACAGCCGCCATTTTGATTACACAGGGTGCCATCCTTTATATAGAATCCAAACAATGTGCAGGCAGGGTCCACCCTACAGCCGCCATTTTGATTACACAGGGTGCCATCCATTATATAGAGGCCATACAAGGTGTAGGGTCCACCCTACAGCCGCCATTTTGATTACACAGGGTGCCATCCATTATATAGAGGCCATACAAGGTGTAGGGTCCACCCTACAGCCGCCATTTTGATTACACAGGGTGCCATCCTTTATATAGAATCCATACAAGGTGCAGGCAGGGTCCACCCTACAGCCGCCATTTTGATTACACAGGGTGCCATCCATTATATAGAGGCCATACAAGGTGTAGGGTCCACCCTACAGCCGCCATTTTGATTACACAGGGTGCCATCCATTATATAGAGGCCATACAAGGTGTAGGGTCCACCCTACAGCCGCCATTTTGATTACACAGGGTGCCATCCATTATATAGAGGCCATACAAGGTGTAGGGTCCACCCTACAGCCGCCATTTTGATTACACAGGGTGCCATCCTTTATATAGAGGCCATACAAGGTGTAGGGGTCCACCCTACAGCCGCCATTTTGATTACACAGGGTGCCATCCATTATATAGAGGCCATACAAGGTGTAGGAGTCCACCCTACAGCCGCCATTTTGATTACACAGGGTGCCATCCATTATATAGAGGCCATACAAGGTGTAGGGTCCACCCTACAGCCGCCATTTTGATTACACAGGGTGCCATCCATTATATAGAGGCCATACAAGGTGTAGGGTCCACCCTACAGCCGCCATTTTGATTACACAGGGTGCCATCCTTTATATAGAATCCATACAATGTGCAGGTAGGGTCCACCCTACAGCCGCCATTTTGATTACACAGGGTGCCATCCATTATATAGAGGCCATACAAGGTGTAGGGTCCACCCTACAGCCGCCATTTTGATTACACAGGGTGCCATCCATTATATAGAGGCCATACAAGGTGTAGGGTCCACCCTACAGCCGCCATTTTGATTACACAGGGTGCCATCCTTTATATAGAATCCATACAAGGTGCAGGCAGGGTCCACCCTACAGCCGCCATTTTGATTACACAGGGTGCCATCCATTATATAGAGGCCATACAAGGTGTAGGGTCCACCCTACAGCCGCCATTTTGATTACACAGGGTGCCATCCATTATATAGAGGCCATACAAGGTGTAGGGTCCACCCTACAGCCGCCATTTTGATTACACAGGGTGCCATCCATTATATAGAGGCCATACAAGGTGTAGGGTCCACCCTACAGCCGCCATTTTGATTACACAGGGTGCCATCCATTATATAGAGGCCATACAAGGTGTAGGGTCCACCCTACAGCCGCCATTTTGATTACACAGGGTGCCATCCATTATATAGAGGCCATACAAGGTGTAGGGTCCACCCTACAGCCGCCATTTTGATTACACAGGGTGCCATCCATTATATAGAGGCCATACAAGGTGTAGGGTCCACCCTACAGCCGCCATTTTGATTACACAGGGTGCCATCCTTTATATAGAGGCCATACAAGGTGTAGGGTCCACCCTACAGCCGCCATTTTGATTACACAGGGTGCCATCCATTATATAGAGGCCATACAAGGTGTAGGGTCCACCCTACAGCCGCCATTTTGATTACACAGGGTGCCATCCATTATATAGAGGCCATACAAGGTGTAGGGTCCACCCTACAGCCGCCATTTTGATTACACAGGGTGCCATCCATTATATAGAGGCCATACAAGGGGTAGGGTCCACCCTACAGCCGCCATTTTGATTACACAGGGTGCCATCCTTTATATAGAGGCCATACAAGTGATGTAGGGTCCACCCTACAGCCGCCATTTTGATTACACAGGGTGCCATCCATTATATAGAGGCCATACAAGGTGTAGGGTCCACCCTACAGCCGCCATTTTGATTACACAGGGTGCCATCCATTATATAGAGGCCATACAAGGTGTAGGGTCCACCCTACAGCCGCCATTTTGATTACACAGGGTGCCATCCTTTATATAGAATCCATACAATGTGCAGGCAGGGTCCACCCTACAGCCGCCATTTTGATTACACAGGGTGCCATCCATTATATAGAGGCCATACAAGGTGTAGGGTCCACCCTACAGCCGCCATTTTGATTACACAGGGTGCCATCCATTATATAGAGGCCATACAAGGTGTAGGGTCCACCCTACAGCCGCCATTTTGATTACACAGGGTGCCATCCATTATATAGAGGCCATACAAGGTGTAGGGTCCACCCTACAGCCGCCATTTTGATTACACAGGGTGCCATCCATTATATAGAGGCCATACAAGGTGTAGGGTCCACCCTACAGCCGCCATTTTGATTACACAGGGTGCCATCCATTATATAGAGGCCATACAAGGTGTAGGGTCCACCCTACAGCCGCCATTTTGATTACACAGGGTGCCATCCTTTATATAGAGGCCATACAAGGTGGTAGGGTCCACCCTACAGCCGCCATTTTGATTACACAGGGTGCCATCCTTTATATAGAGGCCATACAAGGTGCAGGTAGGGTCCACCCTACAGCCGCCATTTTGATTACACAGGGTGCCATCCATTATATAGAGGCCATACAAGGTGTAGGGTCCACCCTACAGCCGCCATTTTGATTACACAGGGTGCCATCCATTATATAGAGGCCATACAAGGTGTAGGGTCCACCCTACAGCCGCCATTTTGATTACACAGGGTGCCATCCATTATATAGAGGCCATACAAGGTGTAGGGTCCACCCTACAGCCGCCATTTTGATTACACAGGGTGCCATCCATTATATAGAGGCCATACAAGGTGTAGGGTCCACCCTACAGCCGCCATTTTGATTACACAGGGTGCCATCCATTATATAGAGGCCATACAAGGTGTAGGGTCCACCCTACAGCCGCCATTTTGATTACACAGGGTGCCATCCTTTATATAGAGGCCATACAAGGTGTAGGGTCCACCCTACAGCCGCCATTTTGATTACACAGGGTGCCATCCATTATATAGAGGCCATACAAGGTGTAGGGTCCACCCTACAGCCGCCATTTTGATTACACAGGGTGCCATCCATTATATAGAGGCCATACAAGGTGTAGGGTCCACCCTACAGCCGCCATTTTGATTACACAGGGTGCCATCCATTATATAGAGGCCATACAAGGTGTAGGGTCCACCCTACAGCCGCCATTTTGATTACACAGGGTGCCATCCATTATATAGAGGCCATACAAGGTGTAGGGTCCACCCTACAGCCGCCATTTTGATTACACAGGGTGCCATCCATTATATAGAGGCCATACAAGGTGTAGGGTCCACCCTACAGCCGCCATTTTGATTACACAGGGTGCCATCCTTTATATAGAATCCATACAATGTGCAGGAGGTCCACCCTACAGCCGCCATTTTGATTACACAGGGTGCCATCCATTATATAGAGGCCATACAAGGTGTAGGGTCCACCCTACAGCCGCCATTTTGATTACACAGGGTGCCATCCATTATATAGAGGCCATACAAGGTGTAGGGTCCACCCTACAGCCGCCATTTTGATTACACAGGGTGCCATCCATTATATAGAGGCCATACAAGGTGTAGGGTCCACCCTACAGCCGCCATTTTGATTACACAGGGTGCCATCCATTATATAGAGGCCATACAAGGTGTAGGGTCCACCCTACAGCCGCCATTTTGATTACACAGGGTGCCATCCATTATATAGAGGCCATACAAGGTGTAGGGTCCACCCTACAGCCGCCATTTTGATTACACAGGGTGCCATCCTTTATATAGAGGCCATACAAGGTGTAGGGGTCCACCCTACAGCCGCCATTTTGATTACACAGGGTGCCATCCATTATATAGAGGCCATACAAGGTGTAGGGTCCACCCTACAGCCGCCATTTTGATTACACAGGGTGCCATCCATTATATAGAGGCCATACAAGGTGTAGGGTCCACCCTACAGCCGCCATTTTGATTACACAGGGTGCCATCCATTATATAGAGGCCATACAAGGTGTAGGGTCCACCCTACAGCCGCCATTTTGATTACACAGGGTGCCATCCATTATATAGAGGCCATACAAGGTGTAGGGTCCACCCTACAGCCGCCATTTTGATTACACAGGGTGCCATCCATTATATAGAGGCCATACAAGGTGTAGGGTCCACCCTACAGCCGCCATTTTGATTACACAGGGTGCCATCCATTATATAGAGGCCATACAAGGTGTAGGGTCCACCCTACAGCCGCCATTTTGATTACACAGGGTGCCATCCATTATATAGAGGCCATACAAGGTGTAGGGTCCACCCTACAGCCGCCATTTTGATTACACAGGGTGCCATCCTTTATATAGAATCCATACAATGTGCAGGCAGGGTCCACCCTACAGCCGCCATTTTGATTACACAGGGTGCCATCCATTATATAGAGGCCATACAAGGTGTAGGGTCCACCCTACAGCCGCCATTTTGATTACACAGGGTGCCATCCTTTATATAGAGGCCATACAAGGTGTAGGGTCCACCCTACAGCCGCCATTTTGATTACACAGGGTGCCATCCATTATATAGAGGCCATACAAGGTGTAGGGTCCACCCTACAGCCGCCATTTTGATTACACAGGGTGCCATCCATTATATAGAGGCCATACAAGGTGTAGGGTCCACCCTACAGCCGCCATTTTGATTACACAGGGTGCCATCCATTATATAGAGGCCATACAAGGTGTAGGGTCCACCCTACAGCCGCCATTTTGATTACACAGGGTGCCATCCATTATATAGAGGCCATACAAGGTGTAGGGTCCACCCTACAGCCGCCATTTTGATTACACAGGGTGCCATCCATTATATAGAGGCCATACAAGGTGTAGGGTCCACCCTACAGCCGCCATTTTGATTACACAGGGTGCCATCCATTATATAGAGGCCATACAAGGTGTAGGGTCCACCCTACAGCCGCCATTTTGATTACACAGGGTGCCATCCATTATATAGAGGCCATACAAGGTGTAGGGTCCACCCTACAGCCGCCATTTTGATTACACAGGGTGCCATCCTTTATATAGAATCCATACAAGGTGCAGGCAGGGTCCACCCTACAGCCGCCATTTTGATTACACAGGGTGCCATCCATTATATAGAGGCCATACAAGGTGTAGGGTCCACCCTACAGCCGCCATTTTGATTACACAGGGTGCCATCCTTTATATAGAATCCATACAATGTGCAGGCAGGGTCCACCCTACAGCCGCCATTTTGATTACACAGGGTGCCATCCATTATATAGAGGCCATACAAGGTGTAGGGTCCACCCTACAGCCGCCATTTTGATTACACAGGGTGCCATCCATTATATAGAGGCCATACAAGGTGTAGGGTCCACCCTACAGCCGCCATTTTGATTACACAGGGTGCCATCCATTATATAGAGGCCATACAAGGTGTAGGGTCCACCCTACAGCCGCCATTTTGATTACACAGGGTGCCATCCATTATATAGAGGCCATACAAGGTGTAGGGTCCACCCTTACAGCCGCCATTTTGATTACACAGGGTGCCATCCATTATATAGAGGCCATACAAGGTGTAGGGTCCACCCTACAGCCGCCATTTTGATTACACAGGGTGCCATCCATTATATAGAGGCCATACAAGGTGTAGGGTCCACCCTACAGCCGCCATTTTGATTACACAGGGTGCCATCCATTATATAGAGGCCATACAAGGTGTAGGGTCCACCCTACAGCCGCCATTTTGATTACACAGGGTGCCATCCTTTATATAGAATCCATACAATGTGCAGGCAGGGTCCACCCTACAGCCGCCATTTTGATTACACAGGGTGCCATCCATTATATAGAGGCCATACAAGGTGTAGGGTCCACCCTTCAGCCGCCATTTTGATTACACAGGGTGCCATCCATTATATAGAGGCCATACAAGGTGTAGGGTCCACCCTACAGCCGCCATTTTGATTACACAGGGTGCCATCCATTATATAGAGGCCATACAAGGTGTAGGGTCCACCCTACAGCCGCCATTTTGATTACACAGGGTGCCATCCATTATATAGAGGCCATACAAGGTGTAGGGTCCACCCTTACAGCCGCCATTTTGATTACACAGGGTGCCATCCATTATATAGAGGCCATACAAGGTGTAGGGTCCACCCTACAGCCGCCATTTTGATTACACAGGGTGCCATCCATTATATAGAGGCCATACAAGGTGTAGGGTCCACCCTACAGCCGCCATTTTGATTACACAGGGTGCCATCCATTATATAGAGGCCATACAAGGTGTAGGGGTCCACCCTACAGCCGCCATTTTGATTACACAGGGTGCCATCCATTATATAGAGGCCATACAAGGTGTAGGGTCCACCCTACAGCCGCCATTTTGATTACACAGGGTGCCATCCATTATATAGAGGCCATACAAGGTGTAGGGTCCACCCTACAGCCGCCATTTTGATTACACAGGGTGCCATCCATTATATAGAGGCCATACAAGGTGTAGGGTCCACCCTACAGCCGCCATTTTGATTACACAGGGTGCCATCCATTATATAGAGGCCATACAAGGTGTAGGGTCCACCCTACAGCCGCCATTTTGATTACACAGGGTGCCATCCTTTATATAGAGGCCATACAAGGTGCAGGGGTCCACCCTACAGCCGCCATTTTGATTACACAGGGTGCCATCCATTATATAGAGGCCATACAAGGTGTAGGGTCCACCCTACAGCCGCCATTTTGATTACACAGGGTGCCATCCATTATATAGAGGCCATACAAGGTGTAGGGTCCACCCTACAGCCGCCATTTTGATTACACAGGGTGCCATCCATTATATAGAGGCCATACAAGGTGTAGGGTCCACCCTACAGCCGCCATTTTGATTACACAGGGTGCCATCCTTTATATAGAGGCCATACAAGGTGTAGGGTCCACCCTACAGCCGCCATTTTGATTACACAGGGTGCCATCCATTATATAGAGGCCATACAAGGTGTAGGGTCCACCCTACAGCCGCCATTTTGATTACACAGGGTGCCATCCATTATATAGAGGCCATACAAGGTGTAGGGTCCACCCTTCAGCCGCCATTTTGATTACACAGGGTGCCATCCATTATATAGAGGCCATACAAGGTGTAGGGTCCACCCTACAGCCGCCATTTTGATTACACAGGGTGCCATCCTTTATATAGAGGCCATACAATGGTGTAGGGTCCACCCTACAGCCGCCATTTTGATTACACAGGGTGCCATCCATTATATAGAGGCCATACAAGGTGTAGGGTCCACCCTACAGCCGCCATTTTGATTACACAGGGTGCCATCCATTATATAGAGGCCATACAAGGTGTAGGGTCCACCCTACAGCCGCCATTTTGATTACACAGGGTGCCATCCATTATATAGAGGCCATACAAGGTGTAGGGTCCACCCTACAGCCGCCATTTTGATTACACAGGGTGCCATCCATTATATAGAGGCCATACAAGGTGTAGGGTCCACCCTACAGCCGCCATTTTGATTACACAGGGTGCCATCCATTATATAGAGGCCATACAAGGTGTAGGGTCCACCCTACAGCCGCCATTTTGATTACACAGGGTGCCATCCTTTATATAGAATCCATACAATGTGCAGGCAGGGTCCACCCTACAGCCGCCATTTTGATTACACAGGGTGCCATCCATTATATAGAGGCCATACAAGGTGTAGGGTCCACCCTTCAGCCGCCATTTTGATTACACAGGGTGCCATCCATTATATAGAGGCCATACAAGGTGTAGGGTCCACCCTACAGCCGCCATTTTGATTACACAGGGTGCCATCCATTATATAGAGGCCATACAAGGTGTAGGGTCCACCCTACAGCCGCCATTTTGATTACACAGGGTGCCATCCATTATATAGAGGCCATACAAGGTGTAGGGTCCACCCTACAGCCGCCATTTTGATTACACAGGGTGCCATCCATTATATAGAGGCCATACAAGGTGTAGGGTCCACCCTACAGCCGCCATTTTGATTACACAGGGTGCCATCCATTATATAGAGGCCATACAAGGTGTAGGGTCCACCCTACAGCCGCCATTTTGATTACACAGGGTGCCATCCATTATATAGAGGCCATACAAGGTGTAGGGTCCACCCTACAGCCGCCATTTTGATTACACAGGGTGCCATCCATTATATAGAGGCCATACAAGGTGTAGGGTCCACCCTACAGCCGCCATTTTGATTACACAGGGTGCCATCCATTATATAGAGGCCATACAAGGTGTAGGGTCCACCCTACAGCCGCCATTTTGATTACACAGGGTGCCATCCTTTATATAGAGGCCATACAAGGTGTAGGAGGTCCACCCTACAGCCGCCATTTTGATTACACAGGGTGCCATCCATTATATAGAGGCCATACAAGGTGTAGGGTCCACCCTACAGCCGCCATTTTGATTACACAGGGTGCCATCCATTATATAGAGGCCATACAAGGTGTAGGGTCCACCCTACAGCCGCCATTTTGATTACACAGGGTGCCATCCATTATATAGAGGCCATACAAGGT
Source organism: Drosophila tropicalis (assembly GCF_018151085.1). Classification (NCBI taxonomy): domain Eukaryota; kingdom Metazoa; phylum Arthropoda; class Insecta; order Diptera; family Drosophilidae; genus Drosophila; species Drosophila tropicalis. The sequence goes on from NW_027172549.1 coordinate 52,375, forward strand.
GTAGGGTCCACCCTACAGCCGCCATTTTGATTACACAGGGTGCCATCCATTATATAGAGGCCATACAAGGTGTAGGGTCCACCCTACAGCCGCCATTTTGATTACACAGGGTGCCATCCATTATATAGAGGCCATACAAGGTGTAGGGTCCACCCTACAGCCGCCATTTTGATTACACAGGGTGCCATCCATTATATAGAGGCCATACAAGGTGTAGGGTCCACCCTACAGCCGCCATTTTGATTACACAGGGTGCCATCCATTATATAGAGGCCATACAAGGTGTAGGGTCCACCCTACAGCCGCCATTTTGATTACACAGGGTGCCATCCATTATATAGAGGCCATACAAGGTGTAGGGTCCACCCTACAGCCGCCATTTTGATTACACAGGGTGCCATCCATTATATAGAGGCCATACAAGGTGTAGGGTCCACCCTACAGCCGCCATTTTGATTACACAGGGTGCCATCCTTTATATAGAATCCATACAATGTGCAGGCAGGGTCCACCCTACAGCCGCCATTTTGATTACACAGGGTGCCATCCATTATATAGAGGCCATACAAGGTGTAGGGTCCACCCTTCAGCCGCCATTTTGATTACACAGGGTGCCATCCATTATATAGAGGCCATACAAGGTGTAGGGTCCACCCTACAGCCGCCATTTTGATTACACAGGGTGCCATCCTTTATATAGAGGCCATACAAGGTGAGGCAGGGTCCACCCTACAGCCGCCATTTTGATTACACAGGGTGCCATCCATTATATAGAGGCCATACAAGGTGTAGGGTCCACCCTACAGCCGCCATTTTGATTACACAGGGTGCCATCCATTATATAGAGGCCATACAAGGTGTAGGGTCCACCCTACAGCCGCCATTTTGATTACACAGGGTGCCATCCATTATATAGAGGCCATACAAGGTGTAGGGTCCACCCTACAGCCGCCATTTTGATTACACAGGGTGCCATCCATTATATAGAGGCCATACAAGGTGTAGGGTCCACCCTACAGCCGCCATTTTGATTACACAGGGTGCCATCCATTATATAGAGGCCATACAAGGTGTAGGGTCCACCCTACAGCCGCCATTTTGATTACACAGGGTGCCATCCTTTATATAGAGGCCATACAAGGTGTAGGGGTCCACCCTACAGCCGCCATTTTGATTACACAGGGTGCCATCCATTATATAGAGGCCATACAAGGTGTAGGGTCCACCCTACAGCCGCCATTTTGATTACACAGGGTGCCATCCATTATATAGAGGCCATACAAGGTGTAGGGTCCACCCTACAGCCGCCATTTTGATTACACAGGGTGCCATCCATTATATAGAGGCCATACAAGGTGTAGGGTCCACCCTACAGCCGCCATTTTGATTACACAGGGTGCCATCCATTATATAGAGGCCATACAAGGTGTAGGGTCCACCCTACAGCCGCCATTTTGATTACACAGGGTGCCATCCATTATATAGAGGCCATACAAGGTGTAGGGTCCACCCTACAGCCGCCATTTTGATTACACAGGGTGCCATCCATTATATAGAGGCCATACAAGGTGTAGGGTCCACCCTACAGCCGCCATTTTGATTACACAGGGTGCCATCCATTATATAGAGGCCATACAAGGTGTAGGGTCCACCCTACAGCCGCCATTTTGATTACACAGGGTGCCATCCATTATATAGAGGCCATACAAGGTGTAGGGTCCACCCTACAGCCGCCATTTTGATTACACAGGGTGCCATCCATTATATAGAGGCCATACAAGGTGTAGGGTCCACCCTACAGCCGCCATTTTGATTACACAGGGTGCCATCCATTATATAGAGGCCATACAAGGTGTAGGGTCCACCCTACAGCCGCCATTTTGATTACACAGGGTGCCATCCTTTATATAGAAGCCATACAATGTGCAGGCAGGGTCCACCCTACAGCCGCCATTTTGATTACACAGGGTGCCATCCATTATATAGAGGCCATACAAGGTGTAGGGTCCACCCTTCAGCCGCCATTTTGATTACACAGGGTGCCATCCATTATATAGAGGCCATACAAGGTGTAGGGTCCACCCTACAGCCGCCATTTTGATTACACAGGGTGCCATCCATTATATAGAGGCCATACAAGGTGTAGGGTCCACCCTACAGCCGCCATTTTGATTACACAGGGTGCCATCCTTTATATAGAATCCAAACAATGTGCAGGCAGGGTCCACCCTACAGCCGCCATTTTGATTACACAGGGTGCCATCCATTATATAGAGGCCATACAAGGTGTAGGGTCCACCCTTCAGCCGCCATTTTGATTACACAGGGTGCCATCCATTATATAGAGGCCATACAAGGTGTAGGGTCCACCCTTCAGCCGCCATTTTGATTACACAGGGTGCCATCCATTATATAGAGGCCATACAAGGTGTAGGGTCCACCCTTCAGCCGCCATTTTGATTACACAGGGTGCCATCCATTATATAGAGGCCATACAAGGTGTAGGGTCCACCCTTCAGCCGCCATTTTGATTACACAGGGTGCCATCCATTATATAGAGGCCATACAAGGTGTAGGGTCCACCCTTCAGCCGCCATTTTGATTACACAGGGTGCCATCCATTATATAGAGGCCATACAAGGTGTAGGGTCCACCCTACAGCCGCCATTTTGATTACACAGGGTGCCATCCATTATATAGAGGCCATACAAGGTGTAGGGTCCACCCTACAGCCGCCATTTTGATTACACAGGGTGCCATCCTTTATATAGAATCCATACAATGTGCAGGCAGGGTCCACCCTACAGCCGCCATTTTGATTACACAGGGTGCCATCCATTATATAGAGGCCATACAAGGTGTAGGGTCCACCCTACAGCCGCCATTTTGATTACACAGGGTGCCATCCATTATATAGAGGCCATACAAGGTGTAGGGTCCACCCTACAGCCGCCATTTTGATTACACAGGGTGCCATCCATTATATAGAGGCCATACAAGGTGTAGGGTCCACCCTACAGCCGCCATTTTGATTACACAGGGTGCCATCCATTATATAGAGGCCATACAAGGTGTAGGGTCCACCCTACAGCCGCCATTTTGATTACACAGGGTGCCATCCATTATATAGAGGCCATACAAGGTGTAGGGTCCACCCTACAGCCGCCATTTTGATTACACAGGGTGCCATCCTTTATATAGAATCCATACAATGTGCAGGCAGGGTCCACCCTACAGCCGCCATTTTGATTACACAGGGTGCCATCCATTATATAGAGGCCATACAAGGTGTAGGGTCCACCCTTCAGCCGCCATTTTGATTACACAGGGTGCCATCCATTATATAGAGGCCATACAAGGTGTAGGGTCCACCCTACAGCCGCCATTTTGATTACACAGGGTGCCATCCTTTATATAGAGGCCATACAATGGAGGTAGGGTCCACCCTACAGCCGCCATTTTGATTACACAGGGTGCCATCCATTATATAGAGGCCATACAAGGTGTAGGGTCCACCCTACAGCCGCCATTTTGATTACACAGGGTGCCATCCATTATATAGAGGCCATACAAGGTGTAGGGTCCACCCTTCAGCCGCCATTTTGATTACACAGGGTGCCATCCATTATATAGAGGCCATACAAGGTGTAGGGTCCACCCTACAGCCGCCATTTTGATTACACAGGGTGCCATCCATTATATAGAGGCCATACAAGGTGTAGGGTCCACCCTACAGCCGCCATTTTGATTACACAGGGTGCCATCCATTATATAGAGGCCATACAAGGTGTAGGGTCCACCCTACAGCCGCCATTTTGATTACACAGGGTGCCATCCTTTATATAGAGGCCATACAAGGTGTAGGGTCCACCCTACAGCCGCCATTTTGATTACACAGGGTGCCATCCATTATATAGAGGCCATACAAGGTGTAGGGTCCACCCTACAGCCGCCATTTTGATTACACAGGGTGCCATCCATTATATAGAGGCCATACAAGGTGTAGGGTCCACCCTACAGCCGCCATTTTGATTACACAGGGTGCCATCCATTATATAGAGGCCATACAAGGTGTAGGGTCCACCCTACAGCCGCCATTTTGATTACACAGGGTGCCATCCATTATATAGAGGCCATACAAGGTGTAGGGTCCACCCTACAGCCGCCATTTTGATTACACAGGGTGCCATCCATTATATAGAGGCCATACAAGGTGTAGGGTCCACCCTACAGCCGCCATTTTGATTACACAGGGTGCCATCCTTTATATAGAGGCCATACAAGGTGTAGGAGGTCCACCCTACAGCCGCCATTTTGATTACACAGGGTGCCATCCTTTATATAGAGGCCATACAAGGTGTAGGGTCCACCCTTCAGCCGCCATTTTGATTACACAGGGTGCCATCCATTATATAGAGGCCATACAAGGTGTAGGGTCCACCCTTCAGCCGCCATTTTGATTACACAGGGTGCCATCCATTATATAGAGGCCATACAAGGTGTAGGGTCCACCCTTCAGCCGCCATTTTGATTACACAGGGTGCCATCCATTATATAGAGGCCATACAAGGTGTAGGGTCCACCCTACAGCCGCCATTTTGATTACACAGGGTGCCATCCTTTATATAGAATCCATACAATGTGCAGGCAGGGTCCACCCTACAGCCGCCATTTTGATTACACAGGGTGCCATCCATTATATAGAGGCCATACAAGGTGTAGGGTCCACCCTTCAGCCGCCATTTTGATTACACAGGGTGCCATCCATTATATAGAGGCCATACAAGGTGTAGGGTCCACCCTACAGCCGCCATTTTGATTACACAGGGTGCCATCCATTATATAGAGGCCATACAAGGTGTAGGGTCCACCCTACAGCCGCCATTTTGATTACACAGGGTGCCATCCATTATATAGAGGCCATACAAGTGTGTAGGGTCCACCCTACAGCCGCCATTTTGATTACACAGGGTGCCATCCATTATATAGAGGCCATACAAGGTGTAGGGTCCACCCTACAGCCGCCATTTTGATTACACAGGGTGCCATCCATTATATAGAGGCCATACAAGGTGTAGGGTCCACCCTACAGCCGCCATTTTGATTACACAGGGTGCCATCCATTATATAGAGGCCATACAAGGTGTAGGGTCCACCCTACAGCCGCCATTTTGATTACACAGGGTGCCATCCATTATATAGAGGCCATACAAGGTGTAGGGTCCACCCTTCAGCCGCCATTTTGATTACACAGGGTGCCATCCATTATATAGAGGCCATACAAGGTGTAGGGTCCACCCTACAGCCGCCATTTTGATTACACAGGGTGCCATCCATTATATAGAGGCCATACAAGGTGTAGGGTCCACCCTACAGCCGCCATTTTGATTACACAGGGTGCCATCCATTATATAGAGGCCATACAAGGTGTAGGGTCCACCCTACAGCCGCCATTTTGATTACACAGGGTGCCATCCATTATATAGAGGCCATACAAGGTGTAGGGTCCACCCTACAGCCGCCATTTTGATTACACAGGGTGCCATCCATTATATAGAGGCCATACAAGGTGTAGGGTCCACCCTACAGCCGCCATTTTGATTACACAGGGTGCCATCCATTATATAGAGGCCATACAAGGTGTAGGGTCCACCCTACAGCCGCCATTTTGATTACACAGGGTGCCATCCTTTATATAGAGGCCATACAAGGTGTAGGGTCCACCCTACAGCCGCCATTTTGATTACACAGGGTGCCATCCATTATATAGAGGCCATACAAGGTGTAGGGTCCACCCTACAGCCGCCATTTTGATTACACAGGGTGCCATCCATTATATAGAGGCCATACAAGGTGTAGGGTCCACCCTACAGCCGCCATTTTGATTACACAGGGTGCCATCCTTTATATAGAGGCCATACAAGGTGTAGGGTCCACCCTTCAGCCGCCATTTTGATTACACAGGGTGCCATCCATTATATAGAGGCCATACAAGGTGTAGGGTCCACCCTTCAGCCGCCATTTTGATTACACAGGGTGCCATCCATTATATAGAGGCCATACAAGGTGTAGGGTCCACCCTTCAGCCGCCATTTTGATTACACAGGGTGCCATCCATTATATAGAGGCCATACAAGGTGTAGGGTCCACCCTACAGCCGCCATTTTGATTACACAGGGTGCCATCCATTATATAGAGGCCATACAAGGTGTAGGGTCCACCCTACAGCCGCCATTTTGATTACACAGGGTGCCATCCATTATATAGAGGCCATACAAGGTGTAGGGTCCACCCTACAGCCGCCATTTTGATTACACAGGGTGCCATCCTTTATATAGAAGCCATACAATGTGCAGGCAGGGTCCACCCTACAGCCGCCATTTTGATTACACAGGGTGCCATCCATTATATAGAGGCCATACAAGGTGTAGGGTCCACCCTACAGCCGCCATTTTGATTACACAGGGTGCCATCCATTATATAGAGGCCATACAAGGTGTAGGGTCCACCCTACAGCCGCCATTTTGATTACACAGGGTGCCATCCATTATATAGAGGCCATACAAGGTGTAGGGTCCACCCTACAGCCGCCATTTTGATTACACAGGGTGCCATCCATTATATAGAGGCCATACAAGGTGTAGGGTCCACCCTACAGCCGCCATTTTGATTACACAGGGTGCCATCCATTATATAGAGGCCATACAAGGTGTAGGGTCCACCCTTCAGCCGCCATTTTGATTACACAGGGTGCCATCCTTTATATAGAGGCCATACAAGGTGCAGGGGTCCACCCTACAGCCGCCATTTTGATTACACAGGGTGCCATCCATTATATAGAGGCCATACAAGGTGTAGGGTCCACCCTTCAGCCGCCATTTTGATTACACAGGGTGCCATCCATTATATAGAGGCCATACAAGGTGTAGGGTCCACCCTACAGCCGCCATTTTGATTACACAGGGTGCCATCCATTATATAGAGGCCATACAAGGTGTAGGGTCCACCCTACAGCCGCCATTTTGATTACACAGGGTGCCATCCATTATATAGAGGCCATACAAGGTGTAGGGTCCACCCTACAGCCGCCATTTTGATTACACAGGGTGCCATCCTTTATATAGAGGCCATACAATGTGCATGTAGGGTCCACCCTACAGCCGCCATTTTGATTACACAGGGTGCCATCCTTTATATAGAGGCCATACAAGGTGTAGGGTCCACCCTTCAGCCGCCATTTTGATTACACAGGGTGCCATCCATTATATAGAGGCCATACAAGGTGTAGGGTCCACCCTACAGCCGCCATTTTGATTACACAGGGTGCCATCCATTATATAGAGGCCATACAAGGTGTAGGGTCCACCCTACAGCCGCCATTTTGATTACACAGGGTGCCATCCTTTATATAGAGTCCATACAATGTGCAGGCAGGGTCCACCCTACAGCCGCCATTTTGATTACACAGGGTGCCATCCATTATATAGAGGCCATACAAGGTGTAGGGTCCACCCTACAGCCGCCATTTTGATTACACAGGGTGCCATCCATTATATAGAGGCCATACAAGGTGTAGGGTCCACCCTACAGCCGCCATTTTGATTACACAGGGTGCCATCCATTATATAGAGGCCATACAAGGTGTAGGGTCCACCCTACAGCCGCCATTTTGATTACACAGGGTGCCATCCATTATATAGAGGCCATACAAGGTGTAGGGTCCACCCTACAGCCGCCATTTTGATTACACAGGGTGCCATCCTTTATATAGAGGCCATACAAGGTGTAGGGTCCACCCTACAGCCGCCATTTTGATTACACAGGGTGCCATCCATTATATAGAGGCCATACAAGGTGTAGGGTCCACCCTACAGCCGCCATTTTGATTACACAGGGTGCCATCCATTATATAGAGGCCATACAAGGTGTAGGGTCCACCCTTCAGCCGCCATTTTGATTACACAGGGTGCCATCCATTATATAGAGGCCATACAAGGTGTAGGGTCCACCCTACAGCCGCCATTTTGATTACACAGGGTGCCATCCATTATATAGAGGCCATACAAGGTGTAGGGTCCACCCTACAGCCGCCATTTTGATTACACAGGGTGCCATCCATTATATAGAGGCCATACAAGGTGTAGGGTCCACCCTACAGCCGCCATTTTGATTACACAGGGTGCCATCCTTTATATAGAATCCATACAATGTGCAGGCAGGGTCCACCCTACAGCCGCCATTTTGATTACACAGGGTGCCATCCATTATATAGAGGCCATACAAGGTGTAGGGTCCACCCTTCAGCCGCCATTTTGATTACACAGGGTGCCATCCATTATATAGAGGCCATACAAGGTGTAGGGTCCACCCTACAGCCGCCATTTTGATTACACAGGGTGCCATCCATTATATAGAGGCCATACAAGGTGTAGGGTCCACCCTACAGCCGCCATTTTGATTACACAGGGTGCCATCCATTATATAGAGGCCATACAAGGTGTAGGGTCCACCCTACAGCCGCCATTTTGATTACACAGGGTGCCATCCATTATATAGAGGCCATACAAGGTGTAGGGTCCACCCTACAGCCGCCATTTTGATTACACAGGGTGCCATCCATTATATAGAGGCCATACAAGGTGTAGGGTCCACCCTACAGCCGCCATTTTGATTACACAGGGTGCCATCCATTATATAGAGGCCATACAAGGTGTAGGGTCCACCCTACAGCCGCCATTTTGATTACACAGGGTGCCATCCATTATATAGAGGCCATACAAGGTGTAGGGTCCACCCTACAGCCGCCATTTTGATTACACAGGGTGCCATCCATTATATAGAGGCCATACAAGGTGTAGGGTCCACCCTTCAGCCGCCATTTTGATTACACAGGGTGCCATCCATTATATAGAGGCCATACAAGGTGTAGGGTCCACCCTACAGCCGCCATTTTGATTACACAGGGTGCCATCCATTATATAGAGGCCATACAAGGTGTAGGGTCCACCCTTCAGCCGCCATTTTGATTACACAGGGTGCCATCCATTATATAGAGGCCATACAAGGTGTAGGGTCCACCCTACAGCCGCCATTTTGATTACACAGGGTGCCATCCATTATATAGAGGCCATACAAGGTGTAGGGTCCACCCTACAGCCGCCATTTTGATTACACAGGGTGCCATCCATTATATAGAGGCCATACAAGGTGTAGGGTCCACCCTTCAGCCGCCATTTTGATTACACAGGGTGCCATCCATTATATAGAGGCCATACAAGGTGTAGGGTCCACCCTACAGCCGCCATTTTGATTACACAGGGTGCCATCCATTATATAGAGGCCATACAAGGTGTAGGGTCCACCCTACAGCCGCCATTTTGATTACACAGGGTGCCATCCTTTATATAGAGGCCATACAATGTGCAGGCAGGGTCCACCCTACAGCCGCCATTTTGATTACACAGGGTGCCATCCATTATATAGAGGCCATACAAGGTGTAGGGTCCACCCTTCAGCCGCCATTTTGATTACACAGGGTGCCATCCATTATATAGAGGCCATACAAGGTGTAGGGTCCACCCTACAGCCGCCATTTTGATTACACAGGGTGCCATCCATTATATAGAGGCCATACAAGGTGTAGGGTCCACCCTTCAGCCGCCATTTTGATTACACAGGGTGCCATCCATTATATAGAGGCCATACAAGGTGTAGGGGTCCACCCTACAGCCGCCATTTTGATTACACAGGGTGCCATCCATTATATAGAGGCCATACAAGGTGTAGGGTCCACCCTTCAGCCGCCATTTTGATTACACAGGGTGCCATCCTTTATATAGAGGCCATACAAGGTGTAGGGTCCACCCTACAGCCGCCATTTTGATTACACAGGGTGCCATCCTTTATATAGAGGCCATACAAGGTGTAGGGTCCACCCTACAGCCGCCATTTTGATTACACAGGGTGCCATCCATTATATAGAGGCCATACAAGGTGTAGGGTCCACCCTTCAGCCGCCATTTTGATTACACAGGGTGCCATCCATTATATAGAGGCCATACAAGGTGTAGGGTCCACCCTACAGCCGCCATTTTGATTACACAGGGTGCCATCCTTTATATAGAGGCCATACAAGGTGCAGGAGGTCCACCCTACAGCCGCCATTTTGATTACACAGGGTGCCATCCTTTATATAGAGGCCATACAAGGTGTAGGGTCCACCCTTCAGCCGCCATTTTGATTACACAGGGTGCCATCCATTATATAGAGGCCATACAAGGTGTAGGGTCCACCCTACAGCCGCCATTTTGATTACACAGGGTGCCATCCATTATATAGAGGCCATACAAGGTGTAGGGTCCACCCTACAGCCGCCATTTTGATTACACAGGGTGCCATCCTTTATATAGAGGCCATACAATGTGAGTGTAGGGTCCACCCTACAGCCGCCATTTTGATTACACAGGGTGCCATCCATTATATAGAGGCCATACAAGGTGTAGGGTCCACCCTTCAGCCGCCATTTTGATTACACAGGGTGCCATCCATTATATAGAGGCCATACAAGGTGTAGGGTCCACCCTTCAGCCGCCATTTTGATTACACAGGGTGCCATCCATTATATAGAGGCCATACAAGGTGTAGGGTCCACCCTACAGCCGCCATTTTGATTACACAGGGTGCCATCCATTATATAGAGGCCATACAAGGTGTAGGGTCCACCCTACAGCCGCCATTTTGATTACACAGGGTGCCATCCATTATATAGAGGCCATACAAGGTGTAGGGTCCACCCTACAGCCGCCATTTTGATTACACAGGGTGCCATCCTTTATATAGAGGCCATACAATGTGCAGGCAGGGTCCACCCTACAGCCGCCATTTTGATTACACAGGGTGCCATCCATTATATAGAGGCCATACAAGGTGTAGGGTCCACCCTTCAGCCGCCATTTTGATTACACAGGGTGCCATCCATTATATAGAGGCCATACAAGGTGTAGGGTCCACCCTACAGCCGCCATTTTGATTACACAGGGTGCCATCCATTATATAGAGGCCATACAAGGTGTAGGGTCCACCCTACAGCCGCCATTTTGATTACACAGGGTGCCATCCATTATATAGAGGCCATACAAGGTGTAGGGTCCACCCTACAGCCGCCATTTTGATTACACAGGGTGCCATCCATTATATAGAGGCCATACAAGGTGTAGGGTCCACCCTACAGCCGCCATTTTGATTACACAGGGTGCCATCCTTTATATAGAATCCATACAATGTGCAGGCAGGGTCCACCCTACAGCCGCCATTTTGATTACACAGGGTGCCATCCATTATATAGAGGCCATACAAGGTGTAGGGTCCACCCTTCAGCCGCCATTTTGATTACACAGGGTGCCATCCATTATATAGAGGCCATACAAGGTGTAGGGTCCACCCTACAGCCGCCATTTTGATTACACAGGGTGCCATCCATTATATAGAGGCCATACAAGGTGTAGGGTCCACCCTTCAGCCGCCATTTTGATTACACAGGGTGCCATCCATTATATAGAGGCCATACAAGGTGTAGGGTCCACCCTACAGCCGCCATTTTGATTACACAGGGTGCCATCCTTTATATAGAATCCATACAAGGTGCAGGGGTCCACCCTACAGCCGCCATTTTGATTACACAGGGTGCCATCCTTTATATAGAGGCCATACAAGGTGTAGGGTCCACCCTACAGCCGCCATTTTGATTACACAGGGTGCCATCCATTATATAGAGGCCATACAAGGTGTAGGGTCCACCCTACAGCCGCCATTTTGATTACACAGGGTGCCATCCATTATATAGAGGCCATACAAGGTGTAGGGTCCACCCTACAGCCGCCATTTTGATTACACAGGGTGCCATCCTTTATATAGAATCCATACAATGTGCAGGCAGGGTCCACCCTACAGCCGCCATTTTGATTACACAGGGTGCCATCCATTATATAGAGGCCATACAAGGTGTAGGGTCCACCCTACAGCCGCCATTTTGATTACACAGGGTGCCATCCTTTATATAGAGGCCATACAAGGTGTAGGGTCCACCCTACAGCCGCCATTTTGATTACACAGGGTGCCATCCTTTATATAGAGGCCATACAAGGTGGTAGGGTCCACCCTACAGCCGCCATTTTGATTACACAGGGTGCCATCCATTATATAGAGGCCATACAAGGTGTAGGGTCCACCCTACAGCCGCCATTTTGATTACACAGGGTGCCATCCATTATATAGAGGCCATACAAGGTGTAGGGTCCACCCTACAGCCGCCATTTTGATTACACAGGGTGCCATCCATTATATAGAGGCCATACAAGGTGTAGGGTCCACCCTTCAGCCGCCATTTTGATTACACAGGGTGCCATCCATTATATAGAGGCCATACAAGGTGTAGGGTCCACCCTACAGCCGCCATTTTGATTACACAGGGTGCCATCCATTATATAGAGGCCATACAAGGTGTAGGGTCCACCCTTCAGCCGCCATTTTGATTACACAGGGTGCCATCCTTTATATAGAGGCCATACAAGGTGTAGGGGTCCACCCTACAGCCGCCATTTTGATTACACAGGGTGCCATCCTTTATATAGAGGCCATACAAGGTGTAGGGTCCACCCTACAGCCGCCATTTTGATTACACAGGGTGCCATCCATTATATAGAGGCCATACAAGGTGTAGGGTCCACCCTACAGCCGCCATTTTGATTACACAGGGTGCCATCCATTATATAGAGGCCATACAAGGTGTAGGGTCCACCCTACAGCCGCCATTTTGATTACACAGGGTGCCATCCATTATATAGAGGCCATACAAGGTGTAGGGTCCACCCTACAGCCGCCATTTTGATTACACAGGGTGCCATCCATTATATAGAGGCCATACAAGGTGTAGGGTCCACCCTACAGCCGCCATTTTGATTACACAGGGTGCCATCCATTATATAGAGGCCATACAAGGTGTAGGGTCCACCCTACAGCCGCCATTTTGATTACACAGGGTGCCATCCATTATATAGAGGCCATACAAGGTGTAGGGTCCACCCTTCAGCCGCCATTTTGATTACACAGGGTGCCATCCTTTATATAGAGGCCATACAAGGTGTAGGGTCCACCCTACAGCCGCCATTTTGATTACACAGGGTGCCATCCATTATATAGAGGCCATACAAGGTGTAGGGTCCACCCTACAGCCGCCATTTTGATTACACAGGGTGCCATCCTTTATATAGAGGCCATACAAGGTGTAGGGTCCACCCTACAGCCGCCATTTTGATTACACAGGGTGCCATCCATTATATAGAGGCCATACAAGGTGTAGGGTCCACCCTACAGCCGCCATTTTGATTACACAGGGTGCCATCCATTATATAGAGGCCATACAAGGTGTAGGGTCCACCCTTCAGCCGCCATTTTGATTACACAGGGTGCCATCCATTATATAGAGGCCATACAAGGTGTAGGGTCCACCCTACAGCCGCCATTTTGATTACACAGGGTGCCATCCTTTATATAGAGGCCATACAAGGTGAGGCAGGGTCCACCCTACAGCCGCCATTTTGATTACACAGGGTGCCATCCTTTATATAGAGGCCATACAAGGTGTAGGGTCCACCCTTCAGCCGCCATTTTGATTACACAGGGTGCCATCCATTATATAGAGGCCATACAAGGTGTAGGGTCCACCCTACAGCCGCCATTTTGATTACACAGGGTGCCATCCTTTATATAGAATCCATACAATGTGCAGGCAGGGTCCACCCTACAGCCGCCATTTTGATTACACAGGGTGCCATCCATTATATAGAGGCCATACAAGGTGTAGGGTCCACCCTTCAGCCGCCATTTTGATTACACAGGGTGCCATCCATTATATAGAGGCCATACAAGGTGTAGGGTCCACCCTACAGCCGCCATTTTGATTACACAGGGTGCCATCCTTTATATAGAGGCCATACAAGGTGCAGGCAGGGTCCACCCTACAGCCGCCATTTTGATTACACAGGGTGCCATCCATTATATAGAGGCCATACAAGGTGTAGGGTCCACCCTACAGCCGCCATTTTGATTACACAGGGTGCCATCCATTATATAGAGGCCATACAAGGTGTAGGGTCCACCCTACAGCCGCCATTTTGATTACACAGGGTGCCATCCATTATATAGAGGCCATACAAGGTGTAGGGTCCACCCTACAGCCGCCATTTTGATTACACAGGGTGCCATCCATTATATAGAGGCCATACAAGGTGTAGGGTCCACCCTACAGCCGCCATTTTGATTACACAGGGTGCCATCCATTATATAGAGGCCATACAAGGTGTAGGGTCCACCCTACAGCCGCCATTTTGATTACACAGGGTGCCATCCATTATATAGAGGCCATACAAGGTGTAGGGTCCACCCTACAGCCGCCATTTTGATTACACAGGGTGCCATCCTTTATATAGAATCCATACAATGTGCAGGCAGGGTCCACCCTACAGCCGCCATTTTGATTACACAGGGTGCCATCCATTATATAGAGGCCATACAAGGTGTAGGGTCCACCCTACAGCCGCCATTTTGATTACACAGGGTGCCATCCATTATATAGAGGCCATACAAGGTGTAGGGTCCACCCTACAGCCGCCATTTTGATTACACAGGGTGCCATCCTTTATATAGAAGCCATACAATGTGCAGGCAGGGTCCACCCTACAGCCGCCATTTTGATTACACAGGGTGCCATCCATTATATAGAGGCCATACAAGGTGTAGGGTCCACCCTTCAGCCGCCATTTTGATTACACAGGGTGCCATCCATTATATAGAGGCCATACAAGGTGTAGGGTCCACCCTACAGCCGCCATTTTGATTACACAGGGTGCCATCCATTATATAGAGGCCATACAAGGTGTAGGGTCCACCCTACAGCCGCCATTTTGATTACACAGGGTGCCATCCATTATATAGAGGCCATACAAGGTGTAGGGTCCACCCTACAGCCGCCATTTTGATTACACAGGGTGCCATCCTTTATATAGAAGCCATACAATGTGCAGGCAGGGTCCACCCTACAGCCGCCATTTTGATTACACAGGGTGCCATCCATTATATAGAGGCCATACAAGGTGTAGGGTCCACCCTTCAGCCGCCATTTTGATTACACAGGGTGCCATCCATTATATAGAGGCCATACAAGGTGTAGGGTCCACCCTTCAGCCGCCATTTTGATTACACAGGGTGCCATCCATTATATAGAGGCCATACAAGGTGTAGGGTCCACCCTTCAGCCGCCATTTTGATTACACAGGGTGCCATCCATTATATAGAGGCCATACAAGGTGTAGGGTCCACCCTACAGCCGCCATTTTGATTACACAGGGTGCCATCCTTTATATAGAGGCCATACAAGGTGTAGGGTCCACCCTTCAGCCGCCATTTTGATTACACAGGGTGCCATCCTTTATATAGAGAGCCATACAAGGTGTAGGGTCCACCCTACAGCCGCCATTTTGATTACACAGGGTGCCATCCTTTATATAGAGGCCATACAAGGTGTAGGGTCCACCCTACAGCCGCCATTTTGATTACACAGGGTGCCATCCATTATATAGAGGCCATACAAGGTGTAGGGTCCACCCTTCAGCCGCCATTTTGATTACACAGGGTGCCATCCATTATATAGAGGCCATACAAGGTGTAGGGTCCACCCTACAGCCGCCATTTTGATTACACAGGGTGCCATCCATTATATAGAGGCCATACAAGGTGTAGGGTCCACCCTTCAGCCGCCATTTTGATTACACAGGGTGCCATCCTTTATATAGAAGCCATACAAGGTGCAGGCAGGTCCACCCTACAGCCGCCATTTTGATTACACAGGGTGCCATCCTTTATATAGAGGCCATACAAGGTGTAGGGTCCACCCTACAGCCGCCATTTTGATTACACAGGGTGCCATCCATTATATAGAGGCCATACAAGGTGTAGGGTCCACCCTTCAGCCGCCATTTTGATTACACAGGGTGCCATCCATTATATAGAGGCCATACAAGGTGTAGGGTCCACCCTTCAGCCGCCATTTTGATTACACAGGGTGCCATCCATTATATAGAGGCCATACAAGGTGTAGGGTCCACCCTACAGCCGCCATTTTGATTACACAGGGTGCCATCCTTTATATAGAGGCCATACAAGTGAGGCAGGGTCCACCCTACAGCCGCCATTTTGATTACACAGGGTGCCATCCATTATATAGAGGCCATACAAGGTGTAGGGTCCACCCTACAGCCGCCATTTTGATTACACAGGGTGCCATCCATTATATAGAGGCCATACAAGGTGTAGGGTCCACCCTTCAGCCGCCATTTTGATTACACAGGGTGCCATCCATTATATAGAGGCCATACAAGGTGTAGGGTCCACCCTTCAGCCGCCATTTTGATTACACAGGGTGCCATCCATTATATAGAGGCCATACAAGGTGTAGGGTCCACCCTACAGCCGCCATTTTGATTACACAGGGTGCCATCCTTTATATAGAATCCATACAATGTGCAGGCAGGGTCCACCCTACAGCCGCCATTTTGATTACACAGGGTGCCATCCATTATATAGAGGCCATACAAGGTGTAGGGTCCACCCTACAGCCGCCATTTTGATTACACAGGGTGCCATCCATTATATAGAGGCCATACAAGGTGTAGGGTCCACCCTACAGCCGCCATTTTGATTACACAGGGTGCCATCCATTATATAGAGGCCATACAAGGTGTAGGGTCCACCCTTCAGCCGCCATTTTGATTACACAGGGTGCCATCCATTATATAGAGGCCATACAAGGTGTAGGGTCCACCCTACAGCCGCCATTTTGATTACACAGGGTGCCATCCATTATATAGAGGCCATACAAGGTGTAGGGTCCACCCTACAGCCGCCATTTTGATTACACAGGGTGCCATCCTTTATATAGAGGCCATACAATTGCAGTGCAGGGTCCACCCTACAGCCGCCATTTTGATTACACAGGGTGCCATCCATTATATAGAGGCCATACAAGGTGTAGGGTCCACCCTTCAGCCGCCATTTTGATTACACAGGGTGCCATCCATTATATAGAGGCCATACAAGGTGTAGGGTCCACCCTACAGCCGCCATTTTGATTACACAGGGTGCCATCCTTTATATAGAGGCCATACAAGGTGTAGGGTCCACCCTACAGCCGCCATTTTGATTACACAGGGTGCCATCCATTATATAGAGGCCATACAAGGTGTAGGGTCCACCCTACAGCCGCCATTTTGATTACACAGGGTGCCATCCATTATATAGAGGCCATACAAGGTGTAGGGTCCACCCTACAGCCGCCATTTTGATTACACAGGGTGCCATCCATTATATAGAGGCCATACAAGGTGTAGGGTCCACCCTACAGCCGCCATTTTGATTACACAGGGTGCCATCCATTATATAGAGGCCATACAAGGTGTAGGGTCCACCCTACAGCCGCCATTTTGATTACACAGGGTGCCATCCATTATATAGAGGCCATACAAGGTGTAGGGTCCACCCTACAGCCGCCATTTTGATTACACAGGGTGCCATCCATTATATAGAGGCCATACAAGGTGTAGGGTCCACCCTACAGCCGCCATTTTGATTACACAGGGTGCCATCCTTTATATAGAGGCCATACAAGGTGCAGGTAGGGTCCACCCTACAGCCGCCATTTTGATTACACAGGGTGCCATCCATTATATAGAGGCCATACAAGGTGTAGGGTCCACCCTTCAGCCGCCATTTTGATTACACAGGGTGCCATCCATTATATAGAGGCCATACAAGGTGTAGGGTCCACCCTACAGCCGCCATTTTGATTACACAGGGTGCCATCCTTTATATAGAATCCATACAATGTGCAGGCAGGGTCCACCCTACAGCCGCCATTTTGATTACACAGGGTGCCATCCATTATATAGAGGCCATACAAGGTGTAGGGTCCACCCTACAGCCGCCATTTTGATTACACAGGGTGCCATCCTTTATATAGAGGCCATACAAGGTGCAGGTAGGGTCCACCCTACAGCCGCCATTTTGATTACACAGGGTGCCATCCATTATATAGAGGCCATACAAGGTGTAGGGTCCACCCTTCAGCCGCCATTTTGATTACACAGGGTGCCATCCATTATATAGAGGCCATACAAGGTGTAGGGTCCACCCTTCAGCCGCCATTTTGATTACACAGGGTGCCATCCATTATATAGAGGCCATACAAGGTGTAGGGTCCACCCTTCAGCCGCCATTTTGATTACACAGGGTGCCATCCATTATATAGAGGGCCATACAAGGGGTGTAGGGTCCACCCTACAGCCGCCATTTTGATTACACAGGGTGCCATCCATTATATAGAGGCCATACAAGGTGTAGGGTCCACCCTTCAGCCGCCATTTTGATTACACAGGGTGCCATCCTTTATATAGAATCCAAACAATGTGCAGGCAGTGTCCACCCTACAGCCGCCATTTTGATTACACAGGGTGCCATCCTTTATATAGAGGCCATACAAGGTGTAGGGTCCACCCTTCAGCCGCCATTTTGATTACACAGGGTGCCATCCATTATATAGAGGCCATACAAGGTGTAGGGTCCACCCTTCAGCCGCCATTTTGATTACACAGGGTGCCATCCATTATATAGAGGCCATACAAGGTGTAGGGTCCACCCTACAGCCGCCATTTTGATTACACAGGGTGCCATCCATTATATAGAGGCCATACAAGGTGTAGGGTCCACCCTACAGCCGCCATTTTGATTACACAGGGTGCCATCCTTTATATAGAGGCCATACAAGGTGTAGGGTCCACCCTACAGCCGCCATTTTGATTACACAGGGTGCCATCCTTTATATAGAGGCCATACAAGGTGTAGGGTCCACCCTTCAGCCGCCATTTTGATTACACAGGGTGCCATCCATTATATAGAGGCCATACAAGGTGTAGGGTCCACCCTACAGCCGCCATTTTGATTACACAGGGTGCCATCCATTATATAGAGGCCATACAAGGTGTAGGGTCCACCCTTCAGCCGCCATTTTGATTACACAGGGTGCCATCCTTTATATAGAGTCCATACAATGTGCAGGCAGGGTCCACCCTACAGCCGCCATTTTGATTACACAGGGTGCCATCCATTATATAGAGGCCATACAAGGTGTAGGGTCCACCCTACAGCCGCCATTTTGATTACACAGGGTGCCATCCATTATATAGAGGCCATACAAGGTGTAGGGTCCACCCTTCAGCCGCCATTTTGATTACACAGGGTGCCATCCATTATATAGAGGCCATACAAGGTGTAGGGTCCACCCTTCAGCCGCCATTTTGATTACACAGGGTGCCATCCATTATATAGAGGCCATACAAGGTGTAGGGTCCACCCTTCAGCCGCCATTTTGATTACACAGGGTGCCATCCTTTATATAGAGGCCATACAAGGTGCAGGCAGGGTCCACCCTACAGCCGCCATTTTGATTACACAGGGTGCCATCCATTATATAGAGGCCATACAAGGTGTAGGGTCCACCCTACAGCCGCCATTTTGATTACACAGGGTGCCATCCATTATATAGAGGCCATACAAGGTGTAGGGTCCACCCTTCAGCCGCCATTTTGATTACACAGGGTGCCATCCATTATATAGAGGCCATACAAGGTGTAGGGTCCACCCTTCAGCCGCCATTTTGATTACACAGGGTGCCATCCATTATATAGAGGCCATACAAGGTGTAGGGTCCACCCTACAGCCGCCATTTTGATTACACAGGGTGCCATCCATTATATAGAGGCCATACAAGGTGTAGGGTCCACCCTACAGCCGCCATTTTGATTACACAGGGTGCCATCCTTTATATAGAGTCCATACAATGTGCAGGCAGGGTCCACCCTACAGCCGCCATTTTGATTACACAGGGTGCCATCCATTATATAGAGGCCATACAAGGTGTAGGGTCCACCCTACAGCCGCCATTTTGATTACACAGGGTGCCATCCATTATATAGAGGCCATACAAGGTGTAGGGTCCACCCTACAGCCGCCATTTTGATTACACAGGGTGCCATCCTTTATATAGAGTCCATACAATGTGCAGGCAGGGTCCACCCTACAGCCGCCATTTTGATTACACAGGGTGCCATCCATTATATAGAGGCCATACAAGGTGTAGGGTCCACCCTTCAGCCGCCATTTTGATTACACAGGGTGCCATCCATTATATAGAGGCCATACAAGGTGTAGGGTCCACCCTACAGCCGCCATTTTGATTACACAGGGTGCCATCCATTATATAGAGGCCATACAAGGTGTAGGGTCCACCCTACAGCCGCCATTTTGATTACACAGGGTGCCATCCATTATATAGAGGCCATACAAGGTGTAGGGTCCACCCTACAGCCGCCATTTTGATTACACAGGGTGCCATCCATTATATAGAGGCCATACAAGGTGTAGGGTCCACCCTACAGCCGCCATTTTGATTACACAGGGTGCCATCCTTTATATAGAGGCCATACAAGGTGTAGGGGTCCACCCTACAGCCGCCATTTTGATTACACAGGGTGCCATCCATTATATAGAGGCCATACAAGGTGTAGGGTCCACCCTTCAGCCGCCATTTTGATTACACAGGGTGCCATCCATTATATAGAGGCCATACAAGGTGTAGGGTCCACCCTACAGCCGCCATTTTGATTACACAGGGTGCCATCCATTATATAGAGGCCATACAAGGTGTAGGGTCCACCCTTCAGCCGCCATTTTGATTACACAGGGTGCCATCCATTATATAGAGGCCATACAAGGTGTAGGGTCCACCCTACAGCCGCCATTTTGATTACACAGGGTGCCATCCTTTATATAGAGGCCATACAAGGTGTAGGGTCCACCCTACAGCCGCCATTTTGATTACACAGGGTGCCATCCATTATATAGAGGCCATACAAGGTGTAGGGTCCACCCTTCAGCCGCCATTTTGATTACACAGGGTGCCATCCATTATATAGAGGCCATACAAGGTGTAGGGTCCACCCTACAGCCGCCATTTTGATTACACAGGGTGCCATCCATTATATAGAGGCCATACAAGGTGTAGGGTCCACCCTACAGCCGCCATTTTGATTACACAGGGTGCCATCCTTTATATAGAAGCCATACAATGTGCAGGGGTCCACCCTACAGCCGCCATTTTGATTACACAGGGTGCCATCCATTATATAGAGGCCATACAAGGTGTAGGGTCCACCCTTCAGCCGCCATTTTGATTACACAGGGTGCCATCCATTATATAGAGGCCATACAAGGTGTAGGGTCCACCCTTCAGCCGCCATTTTGATTACACAGGGTGCCATCCATTATATAGAGGCCATACAAGGTGTAGGGTCCACCCTACAGCCGCCATTTTGATTACACAGGGTGCCATCCATTATATAGAGGCCATACAAGGTGTAGGGTCCACCCTACAGCCGCCATTTTGATTACACAGGGTGCCATCCATTATATAGAGGCCATACAAGGTGTAGGGTCCACCCTACAGCCGCCATTTTGATTACACAGGGTGCCATCCATTATATAGAGGCCATACAAGGTGTAGGGTCCACCCTACAGCCGCCATTTTGATTACACAGGGTGCCATCCATTATATAGAGGCCATACAAGGTGTAGGGTCCACCCTACAGCCGCCATTTTGATTACACAGGGTGCCATCCTTTATATAGAGTCCATACAATGTGCAGGCAGGGTCCACCCTACAGCCGCCATTTTGATTACACAGGGTGCCATCCATTATATAGAGGCCATACAAGGTGTAGGGTCCACCCTACAGCCGCCATTTTGATTACACAGGGTGCCATCCATTATATAGAGGCCATACAAGGTGTAGGGTCCACCCTTCAGCCGCCATTTTGATTACACAGGGTGCCATCCATTATATAGAGGCCATACAAGGTGTAGGGTCCACCCTACAGCCGCCATTTTGATTACACAGGGTGCCATCCATTATATAGAGGCCATACAAGGTGTAGGGTCCACCCTACAGCCGCCATTTTGATTACACAGGGTGCCATCCATTATATAGAGGCCATACAAGGTGTAGGGTCCACCCTACAGCCGCCATTTTGATTACACAGGGTGCCATCCATTATATAGAGGCCATACAAGGTGTAGGGTCCACCCTACAGCCGCCATTTTGATTACACAGGGTGCCATCCTTTATATAGAGGCCATACAATGGTGTAGGGTCCACCCTACAGCCGCCATTTTGATTACACAGGGTGCCATCCATTATATAGAGGCCATACAAGGTGTAGGGTCCACCCTACAGCCGCCATTTTGATTACACAGGGTGCCATCCATTATATAGAGGCCATACAAGGTGTAGGGTCCACCCTACAGCCGCCATTTTGATTACACAGGGTGCCATCCATTATATAGAGGCCATACAAGGTGTAGGGTCCACCCTACAGCCGCCATTTTGATTACACAGGGTGCCATCCATTATATAGAGGCCATACAAGGTGTAGGGTCCACCCTACAGCCGCCATTTTGATTACACAGGGTGCCATCCATTATATAGAGGCCATACAAGGTGTAGGGTCCACCCTACAGCCGCCATTTTGATTACACAGGGTGCCATCCTTTATATAGAATCCAAACAATGTGCAGGCAGTGTCCACCCTACAGCCGCCATTTTGATTACACAGGGTGCCATCCTTTATATAGAGGCCATACAAGGTGTAGGGTCCACCCTTCAGCCGCCATTTTGATTACACAGGGTGCCATCCATTATATAGAGGCCATACAAGGTGTAGGGTCCACCCTACAGCCGCCATTTTGATTACACAGGGTGCCATCCATTATATAGAGGCCATACAAGGTGTAGGGTCCACCCTACAGCCGCCATTTTGATTACACAGGGTGCCATCATTTGTTAGGTGCAGTCCCCCTGCCATTTTGATTACACAGGGTGCCATCCATTATATAGAGGCCATACAAGGTGTAGGGTCCACCCTACAGCCGCCATTTTGATTACACAGGGTGCCATCCTTTATATAGAATCCAAACAATGTGCAGGCAGTGTCCACCCTACAGCCGCCATTTTGATTACACAGGGTGCCATCCTTTATATAGAGGCCATACAAGGTGTAGGGTCCACCCTACAGCCGCCATTTTGATTACACAGGGTGCCATCCATTATATAGAGGCCATACAAGGTGTAGGGTCCACCCTACAGCCGCCATTTTGATTACACAGGGTGCCATCCATTATATAGAGGCCATACAAGGTGTAGGGTCCACCCTACAGCCGCCATTTTGATTACACAGGGTGCCATCCTTTATATAGAATCCAAACAATGTGCAGGCAGTGTCCACCCTACAGCCGCCATTTTGATTACACAGGGTGCCATCCTTTATATAGAGGCCATACAAGGTGTAGGGTCCACCCTACAGCCGCCATTTTGATTACACAGGGTGCCATCCTTTATATAGAATCCAAACAATGTGCAGGCAGGGTCCACCCTACAGCCGCCATTTTGATTACACAGGGTGCCATCCTTTATATAGAGGCCATACAAGGTGTAGGGGTCCACCCTACAGCCGCCATTTTGATTACACAGGGTGCCATCCATTATATAGAGGCCATACAAGGTGTAGGGTCCACCCTACAGCCGCCATTTTGATTACACAGGGTGCCATCCATTATATAGAGGCCATACAAGGTGTAGGGTCCACCCTACAGCCGCCATTTTGATTACACAGGGTGCCATCCATTATATAGAGGCCATACAAGGTGTAGGGTCCACCCTACAGCCGCCATTTTGATTACACAGGGTGCCATCCATTATATAGAGGCCATACAAGGTGTAGGGTCCACCCTACAGCCGCCATTTTGATTACACAGGGTGCCATCCATTATATAGAGGCCATACAAGGTGTAGGGTCCACCCTTCAGCCGCCATTTTGATTACACAGGGTGCCATCCTTTATATAGAATCCAAACAATGTGCAGGCAGTGTCCACCCTACAGCCGCCATTTTGATTACACAGGGTGCCATCCTTTATATAGAGGCCATACAAGGTGTAGGGTCCACCCTACAGCCGCCATTTTGATTACACAGGGTGCCATCCATTATATAGAGGCCATACAAGGTGTAGGGTCCACCCTACAGCCGCCATTTTGATTACACAGGGTGCCATCCATTATATAGAGGCCATACAAGGTGTAGGGTCCACCCTACAGCCGCCATTTTGATTACACAGGGTGCCATCCATTATATAGAGGCCATACAAGGTGTAGGGTCCACCCTACAGCCGCCATTTTGATTACACAGGGTGCCATCCATTATATAGAGGCCATACAAGGTGTAGGGTCCACCCTACAGCCGCCATTTTGATTACACAGGGTGCCATCCATTATATAGAGGCCATACAAGGTGTAGGGTCCACCCTACAGCCGCCATTTTGATTACACAGGGTGCCATCCATTATATAGAGGCCATACAAGGTGTAGGGTCCACCCTACAGCCGCCATTTTGATTACACAGGGTGCCATCCATTATATAGAGGCCATACAAGGTGTAGGGTCCACCCTACAGCCGCCATTTTGATTACACAGGGTGCCATCCATTATATAGAGGCCATACAAGGTGTAGGGTCCACCCTACAGCCGCCATTTTGATTACACAGGGTGCCATCCATTATATAGAGGCCATACAAGGTGTAGGGGTCCACCCTACAGCCGCCATTTTGATTACACAGGGTGCCATCCATTATATAGAGGCCATACAAGGTGTAGGGTCCACCCTACAGCCGCCATTTTGATTACACAGGGTGCCATCCATTATATAGAGGCCATACAAGGTGTAGGGTCCACCCTACAGCCGCCATTTTGATTACACAGGGTGCCATCCATTATATAGAGGCCATACAAGGTGTAGGGTCCACCCTACAGCCGCCATTTTGATTACACAGGGTGCCATCCATTATATAGAGGCCATACAAGGTGTAGGGTCCACCCTACAGCCGCCATTTTGATTACACAGGGTGCCATCCATTATATAGAGGCCATACAAGGTGTAGGGTCCACCCTACAGCCGCCATTTTGATTACACAGGGTGCCATCCATTATATAGAGGCCATACAAGGTGTAGGGTCCACCCTACAGCCGCCATTTTGATTACACAGGGTGCCATCCATTATATAGAGGCCATACAAGGTGTAGGGTCCACCCTACAGCCGCCATTTTGATTACACAGGGTGCCATCCATTATATAGAGGCCATACAAGGTGTAGGGTCCACCCTACAGCCGCCATTTTGATTACACAGGGTGCCATCCATTATATAGAGGCCATACAAGGTGTAGGGTCCACCCTACAGCCGCCATTTTGATTACACAGGGTGCCATCCATTATATAGAGGCCATACAAGGTGTAGGGTCCACCCTACAGCCGCCATTTTGATTACACAGGGTGCCATCCATTATATAGAGGCCATACAAGGTGTAGGGTCCACCCTACAGCCGCCATTTTGATTACACAGGGTGCCATCCTTTATATAGAGGCCATACAAGGTGTAGGGTCCACCCTACAGCCGCCATTTTGATTACACAGGGTGCCATCCATTATATAGAGGCCATACAAGGTGTAGGGTCCACCCTACAGCCGCCATTTTGATTACACAGGGTGCCATCCATTATATAGAGGCCATACAAGGTGTAGGGTCCACCCTACAGCCGCCATTTTGATTACACAGGGTGCCATCCATTATATAGAGGCCATACAAGGTGTAGGGTCCACCCTACAGCCGCCATTTTGATTACACAGGGTGCCATCCATTATATAGAGGCCATACAAGGTGTAGGGTCCACCCTACAGCCGCCATTTTGATTACACAGGGTGCCATCCATTATATAGAGGCCATACAAGGTGTAGGGTCCACCCTACAGCCGCCATTTTGATTACACAGGGTGCCATCCTTTATATAGAATCCAAACAATGTGCAGGCAGTGTCCACCCTACAGCCGCCATTTTGATTACACAGGGTGCCATCCTTTATATAGAGGCCATACAAGGTGTAGGGTCCACCCTACAGCCGCCATTTTGATTACACAGGGTGCCATCCATTATATAGAGGCCATACAAGGTGTAGGGTCCACCCTACAGCCGCCATTTTGATTACACAGGGTGCCATCCATTATATAGAGGCCATACAAGGTGTAGGGTCCACCCTACAGCCGCCATTTTGATTACACAGGGTGCCATCCATTATATAGAGGCCATACAAGGTGTAGGGTCCACCCTACAGCCGCCATTTTGATTACACAGGGTGCCATCCTTTATATAGAATCCATACAATGTGCAGGCAGGGTCCACCCTACAGCCGCCATTTTGATTACACAGGGTGCCATCCTTTATATAGAGGCCATACAAGGTGTAGGGTCCACCCTACAGCCGCCATTTTGATTACACAGGGTGCCATCCATTATATAGAGGCCATACAAGGTGTAGGGTCCACCCTACAGCCGCCATTTTGATTACACAGGGTGCCATCCATTATATAGAGGCCATACAAGGTGTAGGGTCCACCCTACAGCCGCCATTTTGATTACACAGGGTGCCATCCTTTATATAGAATCCATACAATGTGCAGGCAGGGTCCACCCTACAGCCGCCATTTTGATTACACAGGGTGCCATCCTTTATATAGAGGCCATACAAGGTGTAGGGTCCACCCTACAGCCGCCATTTTGATTACACAGGGTGCCATCCTTTATATAGAGGCCATACAAGGTGTAGGAGGTCCACCCTACAGCCGCCATTTTGATTACACAGGGTGCCATCCTTTATATAGAGGCCATACAAGGTGTAGGGTCCACCCTACAGCCGCCATTTTGATTACACAGGGTGCCATCCATTATATAGAGGCCATACAAGGTGTAGGGTCCACCCTACAGCCGCCATTTTGATTACACAGGGTGCCATCCATTATATAGAGGCCATACAAGGTGTAGGGTCCACCCTACAGCCGCCATTTTGATTACACAGGGTGCCATCCATTATATAGAGGCCATACAAGGTGTAGGGTCCACCCTACAGCCGCCATTTTGATTACACAGGGTGCCATCCATTATATAGAGGCCATACAAGGTGTAGGGTCCACCCTACAGCCGCCATTTTGATTACACAGGGTGCCATCCATTATATAGAGGCCATACAAGGTGTAGGGTCCACCCTACAGCCGCCATTTTGATTACACAGGGTGCCATCCTTTATATAGAGGCCATACAATGTGCAGGCAGGTCCACCCTACAGCCGCCATTTTGATTACACAGGGTGCCATCCTTTATATAGAGGCCATACAAGGTGTAGGGTCCACCCTACAGCCGCCATTTTGATTACACAGGGTGCCATCCATTATATAGAGGCCATACAAGGTGTAGGGTCCACCCTTCAGCCGCCATTTTGATTACACAGGGTGCCATCCATTATATAGAGGCCATACAAGGTGTAGGGTCCACCCTACAGCCGCCATTTTGATTACACAGGGTGCCATCCATTATATAGAGGCCATACAAGGTGTAGGGTCCACCCTACAGCCGCCATTTTGATTACACAGGGTGCCATCCATTATATAGAGGCCATACAAGGTGTAGGGTCCACCCTACAGCCGCCATTTTGATTACACAGGGTGCCATCCATTATATAGAGGCCATACAAGGTGTAGGGGTCCACCCTACAGCCGCCATTTTGATTACACAGGGTGCCATCCATTATATAGAGGCCATACAAGGTGTAGGGTCCACCCTTCAGCCGCCATTTTGATTACACAGGGTGCCATCCTTTATATAGAATCCAAACAATGTGCAGGCAGTGTCCACCCTACAGCCGCCATTTTGATTACACAGGGTGCCATCCTTTATATAGAGGCCATACAAGGTGTAGGGTCCACCCTACAGCCGCCATTTTGATTACACAGGGTGCCATCCATTATATAGAGGCCATACAAGGTGTAGGGTCCACCCTACAGCCGCCATTTTGATTACACAGGGTGCCATCCATTATATAGAGGCCATACAAGGTGTAGGGTCCACCCTACAGCCGCCATTTTGATTACACAGGGTGCCATCCTTTATATAGAGGCCATACAAGGTGTAGGAGTGTCCACCCTACAGCCGCCATTTTGATTACACAGGGTGCCATCCATTATATAGAGGCCATACAAGGTGTAGGGTCCACCCTACAGCCGCCATTTTGATTACACAGGGTGCCATCCATTATATAGAGGCCATACAAGGTGTAGGGTCCACCCTACAGCCGCCATTTTGATTACACAGGGTGCCATCCTTTATATAGAGGCCATACAAGGTGCAGGAGGTCCACCCTACAGCCGCCATTTTGATTACACAGGGTGCCATCCTTTATATAGAGGCCATACAAGGTGTAGGAGTCCACCCTACAGCCGCCATTTTGATTACACAGGGTGCCATCCATTATATAGAGGCCATACAAGGTGTAGGGTCCACCCTACAGCCGCCATTTTGATTACACAGGGTGCCATCCATTATATAGAGGCCATACAAGGTGTAGGGTCCACCCTACAGCCGCCATTTTGATTACACAGGGTGCCATCCATTATATAGAGGCCATACAAGGTGTAGGGTCCACCCTACAGCCGCCATTTTGATTACACAGGGTGCCATCCATTATATAGAGGCCATACAAGGTGTAGGGTCCACCCTACAGCCGCCATTTTGATTACACAGGGTGCCATCCATTATATAGAGGCCATACAAGGTGTAGGGTCCACCCTACAGCCGCCATTTTGATTACACAGGGTGCCATCCATTATATAGAGGCCATACAAGGTGTAGGGTCCACCCTTCAGCCGCCATTTTGATTACACAGGGTGCCATCCTTTATATAGAGGCCATACAAGGTGTAGGCGGTCCACCCTACAGCCGCCATTTTGATTACACAGGGTGCCATCCTTTATATAGAATCCATACAATGTGCAGGCAGGGTCCACCCTACAGCCGCCATTTTGATTACACAGGGTGCCATCCATTATATAGAGGCCATACAAGGTGTAGGGTCCACCCTACAGCCGCCATTTTGATTACACAGGGTGCCATCCATTATATAGAGGCCATACAAGGTGTAGGGTCCACCCTACAGCCGCCATTTTGATTACACAGGGTGCCATCCATTATATAGAGGCCATACAAGGTGTAGGGTCCACCCTACAGCCGCCATTTTGATTACACAGGGTGCCATCCATTATATAGAGGCCATACAAGGTGTAGGGTCCACCCTACAGCCGCCATTTTGATTACACAGGGTGCCATCCTTTATATAGAGGCCATACAAGGTGTAGGCAGTGTCCACCCTACAGCCGCCATTTTGATTACACAGGGTGCCATCCATTATATAGAGGCCATACAAGGTGTAGGGTCCACCCTACAGCCGCCATTTTGATTACACAGGGTGCCATCCATTATATAGAGGCCATACAAGGTGTAGGGTCCACCCTACAGCCGCCATTTTGATTACACAGGGTGCCATCCATTATATAGAGGCCATACAAGGTGTAGGGTCCACCCTACAGCCGCCATTTTGATTACACAGGGTGCCATCCATTATATAGAGGCCATACAAGGTGTAGGGTCCACCCTACAGCCGCCATTTTGATTACACAGGGTGCCATCCATTATATAGAGGCCATACAAGGTGTAGGGTCCACCCTACAGCCGCCATTTTGATTACACAGGGTGCCATCCATTATATAGAGGCCATACAAGGTGTAGGGAGTCCACCCTACAGCCGCCATTTTGATTACACAGGGTGCCATCCATTATATAGAGGCCATACAAGGTGTAGGGTCCACCCTTCAGCCGCCATTTTGATTACACAGGGTGCCATCCATTATATAGAGGCCATACAAGGTGTAGGGTCCACCCTACAGCCGCCATTTTGATTACACAGGGTGCCATCCATTATATAGAGGCCATACAAGGTGTAGGGTCCACCCTACAGCCGCCATTTTGATTACACAGGGTGTCCATCCTTTATATAGAGGCCATACAAGGTGTAGGGTCCACCCTTCAGCCGCCATTTTGATTACACAGGGTGCCATCCTTTATATAGAATCCAAACAATGTGCAGGCAGTGTCCACCCTACAGCCGCCATTTTGATTACACAGGGTGCCATCCTTTATATAGAGGCCATACAAGGTGTAGGGTCCACCCTACAGCCGCCATTTTGATTACACAGGGTGCCATCCATTATATAGAGGCCATACAAGGTGTAGGGTCCACCCTACAGCCGCCATTTTGATTACACAGGGTGCCATCCATTATATAGAGGCCATACAAGGTGTAGGGTCCACCCTTCAGCCGCCATTTTGATTACACAGGGTGCCATCCATTATATAGAGGCCATACAAGGTGTAGGGTCCACCCTACAGCCGCCATTTTGATTACACAGGGTGCCATCCTTTATATAGACTCCAAAAAATGTAGGGGCAGTCTCCCCCCTACAGCCGCCATTTTGATTACACAGGGTGCCATCCTTTATATAGAGGCCATACAAGGTGTAGGGTCCACCCTTCAGCCGCCATTTTGATTACACAGGGTGCCATCCATTATATAGAGGCCATACAAGGTGTAGGGTCCACCCTTCAGCCGCCATTTTGATTACACAGGGTGCCATCCATTATATAGAGGCCATACAAT
>NW_027172550.1:0-1033 GCF_018151085.1 Drosophila tropicalis
ATGGGTTGTTGCTGCAGTTTTCGAAACATCTCGCTACATATTTGTCTTAACTAAAAGAGAGAACTGCATTCTCAAAAAAAATTACCAAACGTATGGCTTTTTAATGTCTCCATTAACAGGACAACCAAATACCGCTAAGTTAGTCAACTAGCTATCTAACGCAAACTCCCTTCTAATATATGATATCTACCTCTAGAATGGCTTAGATGTTGGCTACCATTATGCATCTATACCCTCCCATCCATGGCCAATAGCAAAAGACAAAAATTATGATATGATGATAATGGACCCCAAATGCACATTCTATTTCATCATTTTATATAATCATGTTGTGGGAACTTAAACTTCTATTCAACATACATTTTTCTTATTTACTTATTCTTAAAAAAAAAAACAATTTCATTGGCAAAGGACAATTTTTTTCTATTCCCCTCCGATAAATTCTTCCGTTACTTTACTTAAATCTACGCTGCATTATTAACTATTATTTAAATGTTTTTTTGTTGTTTTTTTCTTTTTAATGATTACTGTAAACTATATAAACAAATAGATTTTACCCCGAATTTAGTCGTGATGCAGACTGATGCAATAAAATAGTAAAATTTTCTACAAGGTTATTAAAAAAAAAAATTACTAGGTACACCGAATGATTGATAGCACTTATCTCTTTCAATAATTTTATTTTAATTTAATTCAAAATGTCACGATCATTTGTAAGTGTAGTTTGTATGGGAGGAAAAAGCAAATAAAATTTAGAATGCATAAAACAAATAAAAGAAAACAATATTAGCAAGTGAGTCACATAACATAGGTATATGTGGGCGTCAAATCTTTTTTTCTTCTTTTTTTTTATACCCTTGCAAAAAGGGTATATTAATTTTGGTCAGAAGTGTGCAACGCATAGAACGAAGCATCTCCGACCATACAAAGTATATATATTATTGATCAGCACGACGAGACGAGTTCAAATAGCCATGCCCGTCCGTCCGTCCGTCCGTCTGGATCAACACAAACTCCTCCTAGACCGTAAGAA
>NW_027172551.1:0-310 GCF_018151085.1 Drosophila tropicalis
ATAAATGGGATAATAACAATCCCACGTTATGATATTTTTTCATATGATATGAGATATTTATACAAAATGCATATCCCATAGATATTGAAAAAAAAAAAAAAAAAAAAAAAAAAAAAAAAAAAAAAAAAAAAATTTTCATATAAATGGGATATACAAGATAAAAAGTTATGATATTTTTTCATATGATATGAGATATTTATACAAAATGCATATCCTATATGATATGGAAGTCTCCCATGATATTTTTTTCATATAAATGGGCGCCAAATCCCATACGTTATGATATTTTCTTTCATATGATATGGGATAT
>NW_027172552.1:0-636 GCF_018151085.1 Drosophila tropicalis
TTATACCCTTGCATAAAGGGTATATCAATTTTGGTCAAGTGTGCAACGCATAGAACGAAGCATCTCCGACCATACAAAAGTATATATATTCTTGATCAGCACGTTGAGATGAGTTCAACTAGCCATGTCCGTCCGTCCGTCCGTCTGGATCAACACAGTCCTCCCAGACCGTAATGAGCTACAGAGCTAAAATTTTTGCACCTAGGCTTGTATATACTCGCAGGCGTTGTATATCTCGATTCGGCGGATCGACCACTATATCACTATAGCTCCCACACAAACCCCAAAGTAGTGACTTTTATCAATAACTTCGTTATTTTCTATGTTATTATCGTGAAATCCTTATATTAGAGGGATTATTACGCCTATAAACTACTGTGCCAAATTTGATCAAGATCGGGTGACTACAGTGAAAAACAGTGACTTTTGTAAATAACTTCGTTACTTTTAACGCGAGTGCTTTCAAATTAAACATTTGTTAGTTTAATATATCTGTTAATGACTGTGCCAAGTTTGATCAAGATCGGGTGACTATATCATATAGCTCCCATAGAACGATCGGGCGAAAACAGTGACTTTGTAAATAACTTCGTTACTTTTAACGTGATTGTTTTTAAATTAAACGTTTCTTAATTT
>NW_027172553.1:0-91409 GCF_018151085.1 Drosophila tropicalis
ACGAGCACATAAACCATGTTATTGTTTCCCAATCAAGCCCGACTATCTCAATCTTCAGAGCCAATCCTTATCCCGAAGTTACGGATCTAATTTGCCGACTTCCCTTACCTACATTATTCTATCGACTAGAGACTCTTCACCTTGGAGACCAGCTGCGGATATTGGTACGGCCTGTTGAGAAGTTTGCGTATCCCCACCATAAATTTTCAAGGTCCGAGGAGAAAATATCGACACAACAGTATATGTCATGCTCTTCTAGCCCATCTACCATATCTCTCTGCGAAAGACTTCCATGGTAGTACGGCTATAAAACAGAAAAGAAAACTCTTCCGATACCTCTCGACGGCTTCTTTATGGTCGTTCCTGTTGCCAGGATGAGCACGAGGCCCATATTTAATAACAAACGGATACTCAACAGGTTACGGAATTGGAACCGTATTCCCTTTCGTTCAAAATTATTCAAGTGTTTTACTTTAGATTAATTTATTTGACATATTTAAAACTTGAAAATTTTCGGCTTTCGCCTTGAACTTAGGACCGACTAACTCGTGATCAACCACTGTTCACACGAAACCCTTCTCCACTTCAGTCCTCCAAGGTCTCATTCGATTATTTGCTACTACCACCAAGATCTGTACCAATGGCGGCTCCATGCAGGCTTACGCCAAACACTTCTAAGCACACCATTGTACCTTCCTACTCACTAAAGTTTCAAAATTTATATTATAAATAATATAAATCATCTACTTTAGCGGTAATGTATAGGTATACAACTTAAGCGCCATCCATTTTAAGGGCTAGTTGCTTCGGCAGGTGAGTTGTTACACACTCCTTAGCGGATTTCGACTTCCATGATCACCGTCCTGCTGTTTTAAGCAACCAACGCCTTTCATGGTTTCTGTATGAGTTGTTAATTTGGGCACCGTAACATTACGTTTGGTTCATCCCACAGCGCCAGTTCTGCTTACCAAAAGTGGCCCACTGGGCACAATATATCATAACCTTAAACTTCATATCAAGAAAGTTAAGGTTCTTACCCATTTAAAGTTTGAGAATAGGTTAAGATCGTTTCGACCCTAAGGCCTCTAATCATTCGCTTTACCAGATAAGATTATTTTATATAACATTTAAATGCACCAGCTATCCTGAGGGAAACTTCGGAAGGAACCAGCTACTAGATGGTTCGATTGGTCTTTCGCCCCTATACTCAATTCTGACAATCGATTTGCACGTCAGAACTGTTTCGGTCTTCCATCAGGGTTTCCCTGACTTCAACCTGATCAAGTATAGTTCACCATCTTTCGGGTCACAGCAAGGTACGTTCCAGTTAGAGGTATAAATAATATAAATATCATTATACATAACTATATAGAACGCCCCGGGATTGTGTTAATTAACTATATGCTATTAGGTTTATATCCCAATAACTTGCACATATGTTAGACTCCTTGGTCCGTGTTTCAAGACGGGTCCCGAAGGTATCCTGAATCTTTCGCATTGTTAGTCATACAAGTGCATATAATAAACACAGAAAATCAATGATAATCATGCTATTATATAATTCCGAAAAATTAACGCACTGTATTCATATAAATCTATCAACACTTTATCAAATTAATGACATTTATTCTATGTTAAAATGCAAGCAAAATAATTTAAATAAACTATAAGTCATATTTTATGATAAATTTGGTTCATGTTAATAGATTACAATGTCCTTATATGGAAAAAATGCACACTATTATTATAATATTATTGAAATATTACAACTCTAATGATGAATTTTCCATAATGGATATTCAGGTTCATCGGGCTTAACCTCTAAGCAGTTTCACTTACTATTTAACTCTCTATTCAGAGTTCTTTTCAACTTTCCCTCACGGTACTTGTTTACTATCGGTCTCATGGTTATATTTAGTTTTAGATGGAGTTTACCACCCACTTAGTGCTGCACTATCAAGCAACACGACTCTTTGGAAACACCATCTAGTAATCATTAACGTTATACGGGCCTGGCACCCTCTATGGGTAAATGGCCTCATTTAAGAAGGACTTAAATCGTTAATTTCTCATACTAGAATATTGATGCTCCATACAATGCATCTCACATTTGCCATAAAGACAAAGTGACTTAGTGCTGAACTATTTTCTTTTCGCTCGCCGCTACTAAGAAAATCCTTGTTAGTTTCTTTTCCTCCCCTAATTAATATGCTTAAATTCAGGGGGTAGTCCCATATGAGTTGAGGTTGTATATACACACAAATATATTATTAAATATATTAAAACCATTGTAAATTTCTAATTTAAGTGAACAATAATATTATGACAATTGTTTTTCATTTCATATCATTAATAAGAGGCAATTCTAGATTAAAATTTTATATTTTTTATGCTAAACATTCCTCAGTATCATTTGATTTGAAAAAGAAAACTATACATCTTCATTTTTCTCATACATATGAGAGCCAATGTGTTTCAATTATTATTAATATTATGAATATACATATATATAAATATCCAATAATATACCATATGCTTTAATATTTCGTAAAATACTAAAACAACTTATTTAGCATAGTCTTACAACCCTCAACCATATGTAGTCCAAGCAGCACTCTAAAATTAATTAAAGTACCATAACAGCATGGACTGCGATATGCGTTCAAAATGTCGATGTTCATGTGTCCTGCAGTTCACACGATGACGCACAGTTTGCTGCGTTCTTCATCGACACATGAGCCGAGTGATCCACCGCTTAGAGTGATTAATAAATTGTTTGTTTATTTTTATATTTTTTTTACGAAATGCGAAATGTCTTAGTTAACATAAATGATTGAATACTGGACTTGATAATTTATAAAAGATGATAAATTTTGTAAGCGATCAAATTATGTAAAACGTTAACCTTAAATGCAGGTACAACATTGTACATTTGGGATGATGCTTTAACCATTGAATGCCCAAACCAATAATGGCCAATACAATACGCAACGCCTGTATATTATGGTACATATACACGCAAATAAATAAGATATACAAAAATCATTTTCAATCTCCGATCGGAATACATAATTTTTATTTATGGCTGGCAAAACACCATAATTTAAAGAGTTTTAGCATATTTTGCTACCGTCCGTCAATTGTTGTTTAATTTTATACTTTTTTTTTTTTATCCTTGGGTAAATAGGATAGAATTTAGTTCTTATGCTCTCATCTTTAATTTCATTTTCATCTTATATATCTTATAATAATTTGGAATTTATTTATTTTAATAACGGTTGGAAAATACAATAATGATCCTTCCGCAGGTTCACCTACGGAAACCTTGTTACGACTTTTACTTCCTTTTTATTATCAAGTTCGGTTAAATTTTGAAAACCAACAGCAAAACGAAAGGGGCCAAAGTAACCACGCCCCAAAACACCTCACAAAAATTTAAAAAGTGTTGGAGCGGGGGGGGGTGCACAAAGGGCAGGGACGTAATCAATGCGAGTTAATGACTCACACTTACTAGGAATTCCAAGTTCATGTGAACAGTTTCAGTTCACAATCCCAAGCATGAAAGTGGTTCAGCGGTTTACCCGGACCTCTCGGTCTAGGAAATACACGTTGATACTTTCATTGTAGCGCGCGTGCAGCCCAGGACATCTAAGGGCATCACAGACCTGTTATTGCTCAATCTCATTATTGCTAGACGCAATTTGTCCATTTAAGAAGCTAGTGTCCTTATAATGGGACAAACCAACAGGTACGGCTCCACTTATATAAACACATTCAAACACAATAAACATTTTACTGCTACCATGAATGAAGGCAATATAAGCTTCAACACCATAATCCTGAAGATATCTATTTAATATATTTGAGTCTCGTTCGTTATCGGAATTAACCAGACAAATCACTCCACGAACTAAGAACGGCCATGCACCACCACCCATAGATTCGAGAAAGAGCTATCAATCTGTCTTACACACTTATGTTCGGACCTGGTAAGTTTTCCCGTGTTGAGTCAAATTAAGCCGCAGGCTCCACTCCTGGTGGTGCCCTTCCGTCAATTCCTTTAAGTTTCAGCTTTGCAACCATACTTCCCCCGGAGCCCAAAAGCTTTGGTTTCCCGGGAAGCGACTGAGAGAGCCATAAAAGTAGCTACACCCAATTGCTAGCTGGCATCGTTTATGGTTAGAACTAGGGCGGTATCTGATCGCCTTCGAACCTCTAACTTTCGTTCTTGATTAATGAAAACATCTTTGGCAAATGCTTTCGCTTAAGTTAGTCTTACGACGGTCCAAGAATTTCACCTCTCGCGTCGTAATACTAATGCCCCCAAACTGCTTCTATTAATCATTACCTCTTGATCTGAAAACCAATGAAAGCAGAACAGAGGTCTTATTTCATTATCCCATGCACAGAATATTCAGGCATTTGAAGCCTGCTTTAAGCACTCTAATTTGTTCAAAGTAATTGTACCGGCCCACAAAAACACTCGATGAAGAGCACTAATGTAGGTTTTTAAATAGGAGGAATATATAAAAAAGTACAAGTACTTAATTACATATAAGAACTCCACCGATAATACGCTTACATACATAAAGGTATAGTACTAACTACAAATGTATGTTGTACTACCCGTATGAAGCACAAGTTCAACTACGAACGTTTTAACCGCAACAACTTTAATATACGCTATTGGAGCTGGAATTACCGCGGCTGCTGGCACCAGACTTGCCCTCCAATTGGTCCTTGTTAAAGGATTTAAAGTGTACTCATTCCAATTACAGGGCCTCGGATATGAGTCCTGTATTGTTATTTTTCGTCACTACCTCCCCGAGCTGGGAGTGGGTAATTTACGCGCCTGCTGCCTTCCTTAGATGTGGTAGCCGTTTCTCAGGCTCCCTCTCCGGAACCGAACCCTGATTCCCCGTTACCCGTTGCAACCATGGTAGTCCTAGATACTACCATCAAAAGTTGATAGGGCAGACATTTGAAAGATCTGTCGTCGGTACAAGACCATACGATCTGCATGTTATCTAGAGTTCAACCAATATAACGATCAATTGATCGCTTGGTTTTAGTCTAATAAAAGCACACGTCCCAAAAGGTCCGTGTTTTAATTGCATGTATTAGCTCTAGAATTACCACAGTTATCCAAGTAACTGTTAACGATCTAAGGAACCATAACTGATATAATGAGCCTTTTGCGGTTTCACTTTTAATTCGTGTGTACTTAGACATGCATGGCTTAATCTTTGAGACAAGCATATAACTACTGGCAGGATCAACCAGAATAATGTTATTATTTAATGTGTTGTTAAAAACATGAATATATGAATTTAGACAAACGCATATTTTAAAATATTTAAAGATACTTGACAATATTATATATTTTTCAATAAAATAAAATATATTATTTGTGGTAACATTTTACGAATACGGCCAAAATTTAATAGCGTTCATTTTCGTTTTTCATTAATTGTATAAATTTTCAATAATAATGATCAAAAATATCTTTATTTTTACACTTACAAAATATATAATCACATTTGCTTTAATTTTGTTTATTTTCAAATAAAATAAACATTTGTATTTTGATATTAAATTTAAAATTTAAATAGAAATTGATATTTAATGTGTGATTTTATATATTAAGTAAAACCATCACTCAAATTTAATGTGACGAATGTTTTTTAATTATAAGGAAAAGTTAATTCAATAAAAATGACTTGATTTTAATAAAAAAAAAAATAATAATTTTGCTCTATATAAAAGATCAATTAGTTAATTTGCGAACATAACAAGATTTATGACGCAATTCTCATATTTACCTTTTATATAAAAAGGTTAAAGATTATGAACAATTAAACTAAGAACTAATTTAATGCTCATAATCTTTATTTTGTATTAACGATAAATCCAAATATAACCAGTGAATAAACTTCAGCAGAGAGAACGCTCCTAAGACCGTTTCATCATACACCTTGGAATACCTTGGTAGGCTTTTTCATTATCTTTTTATTTGATATATTAAATTTGAAGTAGAGCATAACCTTCAATTAGTCTGAACAACCACTGTTCATCATGAGTAGGTTTTGTGCCACGCTTTCTCGAAATCGCCCATTTATGTTTGAAGGTACCACTCAACAATAATTTTTCATATGTATTTTTATAAATACCATTAAACTTCATTATAATATATAAATAAATTGACATTGCCGATTATAAATGCATAAGACATATGTATTTGAGAACTGTACCGATATTACATATGACTGACCATGCTCGACATCACACCACCTAAGTAGGTTTTGTGCCACGCTTTCTCGAAATCGCCCATTTATGTTTGAAGGTACCACTCAACAATAATTTTTCATATGTATTTTTATAAATACCATTAAACTTCATTATAATATATAAATAAATTGACATTGCCGATTATAAATGCATAAGACATATGTATTTGAGAACTGTACCGATATTACATATGACTGACCATGCTCGACATCACACCACCTAAGTAGGTTTTGTGCCACGCTTTCTCGAAATCGCCCATTTATGTTTGAAGGTACCACTCAACAATAATTTTTCATATGTATTTTTATAAATACCATTAAACTTCATTATAATATATAAATAAATTGACATTGCCGATTATAAATGCATAAGACATATGTATTTGAGAACTGTACCGATATTACATATGACTGACCATGCTCGACATCACACCACCTAAGTAGGTTTTGTGCCACGCTTTCTCGAAATCGCCCATTTATGTTTGAAGGTACCACTCAACAATAATTTTTCATATGTATTTTTATAAATACCATTAAACTTCATTATAATATATAAATAAATTGACATTGCCGATTATAAATGCATAAGACATATGTATTTGAGAACTGTACCGATATTACATATGACTGACCATGCTCGACATCACACCACCTAAGTAGGTTTTGTGCCACGCTTTCTCGAAATCGCCCATTTATGTTTGAAGGTACCACTCAACAATAATTTTTCATATGTATTTTTATAAATACCATTAAACTTCATTATAATATATAAATAAATTGACATTGCCGATTATAAATGCATAAGACATATGTATTTGAGAACTGTACCGATATTACATATGACTGACCATGCTCGACATCACACCACCTAAGTAGGTTTTGTGCCACGCTTTCTCGAAATCGCCCATTTATGTTTGAAGGTACCACTCAACAATAATTTTTCATATGTATTTTTATAAATACCATTAAACTTCATTATAATATATAAATAAATTGACATTGCCGATTATAAATGCATAAGACATATGTATTTGAGAACTGTACCGATATTACATATGACTGACCATGCTCGACATCACACCACCTAAGTAGGTTTTGTGCCACGCTTTCTCGAAATCGCCCATTTATGTTTGAAGGTACCACTCAACAATAATTTTTCATATGTATTTTTATAAATACCATTAAACTTCATTATAATATATAAATAAATTGACATTGCCGATTATAAATGCATAAGACATATGTATTTGAGAACTGTACCGATATTACATATGACTGACCATGCTCGACATCACACCACCTAAGTAGGTTTTGTGCCACGCTTTCTCGAAATCGCCCATTTATGTTTGAAGGTACCACTCAACAATAATTTTTCATATGTATTTTTATAAATACCATTAAACTTCATTATAATATATAAATAAATTGACATTGCCGATTATAAATGCATAAGACATATGTATTTGAGAACTGTACCGATATTACATATGACTGACCATGCTCGACATCACACCACCTAAGTAGGTTTTGTGCCACGCTTTCTCGAAATCGCCCATTTATGTTTGAAGGTACCACTCAACAATAATTTTTCATATGTATTTTTATAAATACCATTAAACTTCAATATAATATATAAATAAATTGACATTGCCGATTATAAATGCATAAGACATATGTATTTGAGAACTGTACCGATATTACATATGACTGACCATGCTCGACATCACACCACCTAAGTAGGTTTTGTGCCACGCTTTCTCGAAATCGCCCATTTATGTTTGAAGGTACCACTCAACAATAATTTTTCATATGTATTTTTATAAATACCATTAAACTTCAATATAATATATAAATAAACTGACATTGCCGATTATAAATGCATAAGACATATGTATTTGAGAACTGTACCGATATTACATATGACTGACCATGCTCGACATCACACCACCTAAGTAGGTTTTGTGCCACGCTTTCTCGAAATCGCCCATTTATGTGTGAAGGTACCGCTCAATAATAAATT
Source organism: Drosophila tropicalis (assembly GCF_018151085.1). Lineage (NCBI taxonomy): Eukaryota > Metazoa > Arthropoda > Insecta > Diptera > Drosophilidae > Drosophila > Drosophila tropicalis. Next base: position 8,308 of record NW_027172553.1, read on the forward strand.
AACATTTTTTTTTATAAATATATATGTTTTTATACGATATGCATATCCCATATGATATGGATGATCCCATATGATAAATGAGCAAAATTTATATTTTTAATATTGAGTAAAATTTTTTTTCATATAAATGGGATAATAAATAAGTCCCATACGTTATGATATTTTTTCATATGATATGAGATATTTATACGATATGCATATCCCATATGATATGGATGTTCCCATATGATAAATGGGCAAAATAAATATTTTCAATACTGAGTAAAATTTTTTTTTCATATAAATGGGATAATAAATAAATCCCATACGTTATGATATTTTTTCATATGATATGAGATGTTCATACGATATGCATATCCCATATGATATGGATGTTCCCATATGATAAATGGGCAAAATTTATATTTTTAATATTAAGTAAAATTTTTTTCATATAAATGGGATAATAAATAAATCCCATACGTTATGATATTTTTTCATATGATATGAGATATTTATACAAAATGCATATCCCATATGATATGGAAGTTCCCATATGATATTGAAATGAAATTTTTTTCATATAAATGGGATAATAAATAAATCCCATACGTTATGATATTTTTTCATATGATATGAGATGTTTATACGATATGCATATCCCATATGATATGGATGTTCCCATATGATTTGAAGTGGGCATAATTTATATTTTTAATATTGAGTAAAATTTTTTTTTCATATAAATGGGATAATAAATAAATCCCATACGTTATGATATTTTTTCATATGATATGAGATATTTATACAAAATGCATATCCCATATGATATGGATGTTCCCATATGATATTGAAATTTTTTTCATATAAATGGGATAATAAATAAATCCCATACGTTATGATATTTTTTCATATGATATGAGATGTTCATACGATATGCATTTCCCATATGATATGGATGTTCCCATATGATAAGTGGGCATAATTTATATTTTTAATATTGAGTAAAAATTTTTTTCATATAAATGGTATAATAAATAAATCCCATACGTTATGATATTTTTTCATATGATATGAGATATTTATACAAAATGCATATCCCATATGATATTGAAATTTTTTTCATATAAATGGGATAATAAATAAATCCCATACGTTATGTTATTTTTTCATATGATATGAGATGTTTATACGATATGCATATCCCATATGATATGGATGTTCCCATATGATAAGTGGGCATAATTTATATTTTTAATATTGAGTACAATTTTTTTTCATATAAATGGGATAATAAATAAATCCCATACGTTATGATATTTTTTCATATGATATGAGATATTCATACAATATGCATATCCCATATATGGATGTTCCCACTTTTTTTCAATATAATGAGGAGATAATAAATACGGAAGAATTTGTAATCCATATTTTATTGCATCACTAAAAAGATTACGATTCATTTGGCTACATTATGACGATCACAGTTTTAACCGCCGCCATTTTCGTTCTTTTAAGTTATATACTTATAATAATTTTATTTTCCCTTTGTAATAGGGACAGTAGGAATCTCTTAAAATACATATGTTGCGTCACTAAAATGATGACGATTCATTTGGGTACTTATTATGACGATCACAGTTGGAACCGCCGTTTTTGTTCTTTTAAGTTATAAATTTAAAAAAATTTTTTTTTTCTTTGTAATAGGGACATGAAGTCGAGTTTATTTAACGTGACGTGTACCCATTGATAGGGTGTACAACCACGGTACTCTAATATCCCACATTTGTGACATATAAGACAGGGGTCAAAATAATGCGTCAACCAACGCCCTTCAGAGATACTGCTATTGCAGGATCTCATCAGTGCCTGTTGAATGCCATGCTGTCGGACATGACATTCCCCCTGGGTAAGGAGCGAGGCCCATCTTAAACCTCTGCTGGTCTATGGGTACAGCACCCGGTTGTGTAACGCAACTCCACGCTGAGTCCAATGACTCTCCCCGCATTTGGGTATCAAACCACAGCCACTACGATCTCCCACTAGGGGGCCAACCTCTAATTGGGCTAGCCTTGGGCTACTAGCCCATCCCGTAGTACCGAATCACAGCTTCGGTCGGCTGTTCGCAGTCGAAACTACTAGCCATATGTGTCCTCGACAACACGGAATGGATCGTCCTCGACTCCCCCAACTAGGGTTCGTCTACCAGATTGCAGCTCTGGCGGGCTGTTCGCAGTCGAAACTACTAGCCATTTCTGTTCAACACGAACATGGAATGGATCATCCCCGACTCGCCCCTCATGGGGTTTGTCTACCAAATTGCAGCTTTGGCAGGCTGTTCGCAGTCGAAACTACTAGCCATTTCTGTTCAACACGAACAAGGAATGGATCATCCCCGACTCGCCCCTCATGGGGGTTCATCTACCAGATTACAGCTTTGGTGGGCTGTTCGCAGTCGAAACTACTAGCCATTTCTGTTCAACACGAACAGGGAATGGATCATCCCTCGCCCCTCATGGGGTTCATCTACCAGATTGCAGCTTTGGTGGGCTGTTCGCAGTCAGAAACTACTAGCCATTTCTGTTCAACACGAACAGGGAATGGATCATCCCCGACTCGCCCCTCATGGGGTTCATCTACCAGATTACAGCTTTGGTGGGCTGTTCGCAGTCAGAGACTACTAGCCATTTTTGTTCAACACGAACAGGGAATGGATCATCCTCAACTCCCCCTCATGGGGTTCGTCTACCAGATTTGCAGCTTTGGCGGGCTGTTCGCAGTCGAAACTACTAGCCATTTTTTGTTCACCTGAACAAGGAATGGATCATCCCCGAGTCACCCCGATGGGGGTTCATCTGCCAGATTAAAGCGCTCTGGTACGGCTTTGCAGTGTGTGTGAGGTACTGCTACCAGTTTTGGCCCGTCCGACCCGGCACTGGTTGATCCTGTGTCATTCGCCGCCTTCTAAACGCCGCACGCGCAAACAGTTCAAGCATCTGAAGCTGCTCCGGTGTGTCTAGGACCCGGGAAAAGACCCAACGGGTATCTTCCCTTCTAACACCAAGTCCATCAAGGTCTCGCAAATCCGTATAGAGCGGGCAAGCAACTAACACGTGCTGCCAGTCTTCGCACGGCGCACCACATCGACATGTGGGCGTCTGACTTAGACTTCTCCGATACAGAAATGCGTTAAGCGATCCATGGCCAGTCAGCAGGAATCCAGCATGAAGTCCAAAACCAAAGTCCTTCCGGCTGAAAACGAAGCATGCGTCCGGGATAAACTCATGAGTCGGTCTACCGCACTCATCGTCATCCCACCTGCGTTGCCACTCGCAGCACATGCGCTCGTCCAGCATCGCCTTCATCTGCCTCCGATCCAGATTTGTTACGTCCAGACCGAACAGCCAATCGCCTTCCTCCAGCGGGTGGGCATGCTTCACCTTGTACCTAATTGCCAGTTGCTTGGCAACCAAGTCCAGAGGTGGGGCTCCAGCAAGCACCTGCAGTGCCACAGTGGACACTGTACGGCATACCGGTAGGCATCCTAAGAGCATGACTCTCTGGCAAGAGCAGAGGTGCCTCCTGGCGACCATCGTACTCTTAACCGCGGAATACCACACTGAGGCACCAAATAGCGCACAAGGCACCATGAGTCCAGCGTAAACAGTGCGTCTGGATCGGGGACTGAGACCCCAGTCGACCCTCAGAACGCGACTGAGTGCACCACTGACTCCAGCCAACTTACCGCGTAATCCTGCGATGTGCGGCTGAAAATTAAGCCGCTCGCCGACTGTGATGCCCAGGTATCGGTATTGAGTTACATATTGTAGGCCTGCTCCTGCAAACTCTACAAAGGGTGGCCTAGTAGCGGCCAATCTCCCTTTTAGTAACATCATTGCCGTCTTGCTGGTCGAAATCGAAACTCCGACTTCAGCTCCCCAAGCTCCCACGACGGACATCAGCTCCTTTCCACGACGTTCCAGCTCGGCTCTCGACCTTCCCTCGACGAGGACCAACAGATCGTCTGCATATGCACTGAATACGCACAGGGGCTCCAAACGTTGGAGCAGCACATCCATCATGGTGTTCCAAATGAATGGTCCACTGATGGATCCCTGCGGACATCCTCGAGTGACCTCCACGTCAACCTCTCCGAATCTGCTGGTCATCCTCGCTTTTCTGCCACTGAAGAAGCTTCTCCATAAGCTGGCTTCTTGGCATCCCGCGTCAATCAAGCGGCGCATAACCGCGCTCCACTCAACATTGTCGAAGGCACCCTTAAAATCCACGAAAAGACCCAGCACGTATACCGCCTGGCTGGCGGCAACGCTGGCCTTCACATGGTGCCAGGCATCCTCAACACAGCGTCCAGGTCGAAAGCCGAATTGCCATCTATTTCCTTCCGGAAGCACCTCTTTCATTCGATTAACCATAATCCCCTCTAGCACCTTGCCAAACACTGGCAGCAAGCAGATGCCCCGATAGGAAGCTGGATCACTCCTTTCCTTGTCGGGGCCCTTGAGGAGCGCCACTACTCTCGGGCATTTCCACTCAAGGGGAAAATATCCCTCTGCCACACAGCGAGATAACAACGCTGTTATGTGCTCGGGGATAGCACGCCATACTGCCTTGCAGATACCACCTGTGATGCCGTCCAATCCGGGAGAGCGCCTGCTCTTCAACCGGGCGACGCATACTCCGATCTCGAAGGCTTCGAGAGCCGGTGTAGCTCCGCTTGGAATAGCAATGTCGTCGCTCGCTGCCGCAACTGGAAAGAAGTTACGGAGGAGGAGACTCGCGCAGTCGTGCCAGGTTACGACCGGCCTGCCATCCTCGCGAAGGCATCCCAACTCTGTGGACCGCTTTCGTCCTCGGCATATCTTGTATGCATGCCCCCATGGGTCATCTCTGTGGTCTCCAACGAAGTTCCGCCAGTGATCCTCCTTCGTCTTCAGGATGAGCTTCTTGAACTCGCGGACAGCCGTCCGCAGATGAGTTGCCAGAAACTGCGCAGATTCGTTCCCTCTGCGCCTAGCATCCTGGAGCCTCCGCCTAAGTCTCCTGACTTCATGACGTTTTGTACTCAGTTCAGTGGTCCACCACTTTACCTTTCCAGCGGCTCGCGACGCTCTGCGAACTAACACCCTGTCGCACGTAGACTGTACGGCAAGGCGTAGTGCAGACACCGAGGAGTCCAACGGCGACATTCTAATGTGCTCCAACGGAAGGTGCTCCCGAATTTCCTCTACCAGTACGGAGTCAAACAAACGCCAGTTAGCATTTCTGAGCTTCCAGGACGGCACAGGAGCAAATGTGCTCTCAACTGTGTCTGGGGAAGGCGTCACCACAACGGTGATAATGTTGTGATCGCTCATCTCCCACTCGTCCACGCTCCAGTCATACGCGGCCCACGTAGACGCTGCTTCGCTAACAATTGTTACGTCAATATCGCTTTGTCCACGGCGATTATCGAACGTGTACACCTCGCTGAATCTGTTGACAACTCCGGCTCGGCTAGCGAGAATCCAATCCTCTAGCTGCTCACCCCGTCTGTAGTTCAGCTGGCCACGATAGCTATCGTAGCGTTTACTGAACCACATCGGAGATACAGCATTCGAATCTAGGCAGAGGATGACCGGAGTACTGCTCGCCAGTAGCAGTATGGTATCCATGTACTGAAAGACGCTTGTCAACTCAGCATGCGCATGGCAGTACAGTGAGATCAGGTAAATCGATCCGAATTTACCCGTAATCCTCACGCATACTCCAGCCTCGGTGATCAATGACTCGACCGGCAGGCAAATGGCATCTGGATCGTCGATGATGACGGCAGAGTTCCTTCGGTGTCCCTCGAAGATCCGACTGCCGAAAATTCTCATCCCGGTTGGGAATCCAATTATTCGGCCGTCCAGGTCTGTGTGGGGCTCCTGCAGCAACGCAAAGGAGTGGCCAAGGTCACGCATACGCACACCGATATCGATGCACGCAACGCGACCCCGACCACAATTGGCTTGGATGAAACTAAACATTGTTAATGTCTAGCTGCAAACCTCGCCTCCTTGGCAGCGAACAACGGGCAGTCCATCGAAAGCATCAGATGCCCTGATGGTCTACCATTAAAGCGACAATTCCGGCAGTCCACCGGGTTGTCGCACTTCCGGACTTTGTGTCCTTTTTGTCCGCATCGGAAGCATGTATCTTCCTTTGCCCCACACTTGGACACCTTGTGGTCGTAACTTGCGCATCTGTGGCATACATGGGTTCTTTCTATCCAATGGAACCTGTAGCTGAACCAATCGATGTAGAACCTGTCGCTACCTTCCAGTAGGGCCGCTGCCGAGTCGTCTACCTCGATGGTGACGTTGACTCTTTTGTCCTCCTGCGCAATCCAAGGCTTAGACACTATGTGTACTGCCTTCTTGAAAGACTCTACCGTCATCTCCTTGAAGTTGCCTTCATAAAGCAGCTTCATGAAGGCCTCCGGGGTATGCTTCTTGTTTAAGCCTATCACCCTGAGTGAAGGCCTTGCCGCTTTATTTTGCCGTACGTTAAGGCCAACTTCTGCGAACTTCTTGTTCGCTACCACCCGCTTTAGCTCGCCTACCGACGGCGTGCGGATCACAGCGCCTCCGCTCTTGAGCACGCGTACTTCATGTACACGCACTCCAAGCGTCGGTGCGACCTCCTTCATCACCCGTTCGGCTACCTGCTTACTCGACACGTTCGGGTCCCGACTCGTGACCACCGCGGACCACGTCTCAGCTGGCTTGCTGAAGCGTGGTGCGGCGACCGGCACTCCGGGGACGGGGACAACGGGAGCAGCTCTGGCGGTGACCGCGGGGAAGGCAGCGTGGTATGCAGCAGTATGCATAGCCACGGGTGCAGCAACGGGGGTAGCAACATGTGTGGTGGGCGGCTGTGCAGCAGGTTTGCTCGCTGCCGCTTCCAACAAAGCATTCCTGAGGGTTAGCGATGTCGCCAACTCCTCCAGTCGTCTGATGGCAGACGATAACTGCATCGCAGCTAGTGGCTCCATGCCAACCATGGCATTTCTTATGGCTTGCCCTGAGGCGCCAATCTCTGCAAGAATTGCAGACGAGCCACTGGCGACGATTCGCCAAGCTCCACTTCGCGGCATTTCCGTCTCGGAGACGGCTGGTCCAGCGGGAGGACTCTCAGCATCAACGGGCGAGGCAACGGCAGCCTTCCGTTTGGCTGGCTTCACGGGCGGAACGGCGGGGGCGGGCATGGACACGCTGTCCAAGTGCGGCTTCTTGGCGACGGGAGCAACTTGCTCAAGCACCGGCGACGAACGCGCCGAGCGAGCCTTTTCCTTCCGGGCCTTTTTTTTTCCTTTTTTGATAGCGTCATTCGCGCCCGAATCGTCAAGGTGTTAATCCATTCATGCGCGTCACTAATTAGATGACGAGGCATTTGGCTACCTTAAGAGATTTGGCAATAGTTACTCCCGCCGTTGACCCGCGCTTACTTGAATTTCTTCACTTTGACATTCAGAGCACTGGGCAGAAATCACATTGTGTCAACACCCGCTAGGGCCATCACAATGCTTTGTTTTAATTAGACAGTCGGATTCCCCAAGTCCGTGCCAGTTCTGAATTGATTGTTAATTGATAATCGTTATAATTTAAAAGAACTAATTAAAATTAATTAGTATTCTTAAAAATTTTAGCAAGAAAGTTCCACAATTGGCTACGTAACTAACTATCCGGGGAACAAATAACTATCATAAATGATAGAAACTCTATTTACCCAGAACGAGCACATAAACCATGTTATTGTTTCCCAATCAAGCCCGACTATCTCAATCTTCAGAGCCAATCCTTATCCCGAAGTTACGGATCTAATTTGCCGACTTCCCTTACCTACATTATTCTATCGACTAGAGACTCTTCACCTTGGAGACCAGCTGCGGATATTGGTACGGCCTGTTGAGAAGTTTGCGTATCCCCACCATAAATTTTCAAGGTCCGAGGAGAAAATATCGACACAACAGTATATGTCATGCTCTTCTAGCCCATCTACCATATCTCTCTGCGAAAGACTTCCATGGTAGTACGGCTATAAAACAGAAAAGAAAACTCTTCCGATACCTCTCGACGGCTTCTTTATGGTCGTTCCTGTTGCCAGGATGAGCACGAGGCCCATATTTAATAACAAACGGATACTCAACAGGTTACGGAATTGGAACCGTATTCCCTTTCGTTCAAAATTATTCAAGTGTTTTACTTTAGATTAATTTATTTGACATATTTAAAACTTGAAAATTTTCGGCTTTCGCCTTGAACTTAGGACCGACTAACTCGTGATCAACCACTGTTCACACGAAACCCTTCTCCACTTCAGTCCTCCAAGGTCTCATTCGATTATTTGCTACTACCACCAAGATCTGTACCAATGGCGGCTCCATGCAGGCTTACGCCAAACACTTCTAAGCACACCATTGTACCTTCCTACTCACTAAAGTTTCAAAATTTATATTATAAATAATATAAATCATCTACTTTAGCGGTAATGTATAGGTATACAACTTAAGCGCCATCCATTTTAAGGGCTAGTTGCTTCGGCAGGTGAGTTGTTACACACTCCTTAGCGGATTTCGACTTCCATGATCACCGTCCTGCTGTTTTAAGCAACCAACGCCTTTCATGGTTTCTGTATGAGTTGTTAATTTGGGCACCGTAACATTACGTTTGGTTCATCCCACAGCGCCAGTTCTGCTTACCAAAAGTGGCCCACTGGGCACAATATATCATAACCTTAAACTTCATATCAAGAAAGTTAAGGTTCTTACCCATTTAAAGTTTGAGAATAGGTTAAGATCGTTTCGACCCTAAGGCCTCTAATCATTCGCTTTACCAGATAAGATTATTTTATATAACATTTAAATGCACCAGCTATCCTGAGGGAAACTTCGGAAGGAACCAGCTACTAGATGGTTCGATTGGTCTTTCGCCCCTATACTCAATTCTGACAATCGATTTGCACGTCAGAACTGTTTCGGTCTTCCATCAGGGTTTCCCCTGACTTCAACCTGATCAAGTATAGTTCACCATCTTTCGGGTCACAGCATATATGCTCAAGGTACGTTCCAGTTAGAGGTATAAATAATATAAATATCATTATACATAACTATATAGAACGCCCCGGGATTGTGTTAATTAACTATAAATAGTTAAAAAACTAATCCCATTATTAGTCAAGTTAATTATGCTATTAGGTTTATATCCCAATAACTTGCACATATGTTAGACTCCTTGGTCCGTGTTTCAAGACGGGTCCCGAAGGTATCCTGAATCTTTCGCATTGTTAATCATACAAGTGCATATAATAAACACAGAAAATCAATGATAATCATGCTATTATATAATTCCGAAAAATTAACGCACTGTATTCATATAAATCTATCAACACTTTATCAAATTAATGACATTTATTCTATGTTAAAATGCAAGCAAAATAATTTAAATAAACTATAAGTCATATTTTATGATAAATTTGGTTCATGTTAATAGATTACAATGTCCTTATATGGAAAAAATGCACACTATTATTATAATATTATTGAAATATTACAACTCTAATGATGAATTTTCCATAATGGATATTCAGGTTCATCGGGCTTAACCTCTAAGCAGTTTCACGTACTATTTAACTCTCTATTCAGAGTTCTTTTCAACTTTCCCTCACGGTACTTGTTTACTATCGGTCTCATGGTTATATTTAGTTTTAGATGGAGTTTACCACCCACTTAGTGCTGCACTATCAAGCAACACGACTCTTTGGAAACACCATCTAGTAATCATTAACGTTATACGGGCCTGGCACCCTCTATGGGTAAATGGCCTCATTTAAGAAGGACTTAAATCGTTAATTTCTCATACTAGAATATTGATGCTCCATACACTGCATCTCACATTTGCCATAAAGACAAAGTGACTTAGTGCTGAACTATTTTCTTTTCGCTCGCCGCTACTAAGAAAATCCTTGTTAGTTTCTTTTCCTCCCCTAATTAATATGCTTAAATTCAGGGGGTAGTCCCATATGAGTTGAGGTTGTATATACACACAAATATATTATTAAATATATTAAAACCATTGTAAATTTCTAATTTAAGTGAAGAATAATATTATGACAATTGTTTTTCATTTCATATCATTAATAAGAGGCAATTCTAGATTAAAATTTTATATTTTTTATGCTAAACATTCCTCAGTATCATTTGATTTGAAAAAGAAAATTATACATCTTCATTTTTCTCATACATATGAGAGCCAATGTGTTTCAATTATTATTAATATTATGAATATACATATATATATATATCCAATAATATACCATATGCTTTAATATTTCGTAAAATACTAAAACAACTTATTTAGCATAGTCTTACAACCCTCAACCATATGTAGTCCAAGCAGCACTCTAAAATTAATTAAAGTACCATAACAGCATGGACTGCGATATGCGTTCAAAATGTCGATGTTCATGTGTCCTGCAGTTCACACGATGACGCACAGTTTGCTGCGTTCTTCATCGACCCATGAGCCGAGTGATCCACCGCTTAGAGTGATTAATAAATTGTTTGTTTATTTCATTACGTCAATAATATTTTTATTGAAAGAAATTAAAAATACACCATTTTACTGGCATATATCAATTCCTTCAATAAAATCTTAACCCAAACGAATGCTGCGAAATGTCTTAGTTAACATAAATGATTGAATACTGGACTTGATAATTTATAAAAGATGATAAATTTTGTAAGCGATCAAATTATGTAAAACGTTAACCTTAAATGCAGGTACAACATTGTACATTTGGGATGTTGCTTTAACCATTGAATGCCCAAACCAATAATGGCCAATACAATACGCAACGCCTGTATATTATGGTACATATACACGCAAATAAATAAGATATACAAAAATCATTTTCAATCTCCGATCGGAATACATAATTTTTATTTATGGCTGGCAAAACACCATAATTTAAAGAGTTTTAGCATATTTTGCTACCGTCCGTCAATTGTTGTTTAATTTTATACTCTTTTTTTTTTATCCTTGGGTAAATAGGATAGAATTTAGTTCTTATGCTCTCATCTTTAAATTTCATTTTCATCTTATATATCTTATAATAATTTGGAATTTATTTATTTTAATAACGGTTGGAAAATACAATAATGATCCTTCCGCAGGTTCACCTACGGAAACCTTGTTACGACTTTTACTTCCTCTAAATAATCAAGTTCGGTCAACTTTTGCGAAACAACCGTAACACGCAAGGCGTCACAGTGATCACGTCCGGAGACCTCACTAAATAATTCAATCGGTAGTAGCGACGGGCGGTGTGCACAAAGGGCAGGGACGTAATCAATGCGAGTTAATGACTCACACTTACTAGGAATTCCAAGTTCATGTGAACAGTTTCAGTTCACAATCCCAAGCATGAAAGTGGTTCAGCGGTTTACCCGGACCTCTCGGTCTAGGAAATACACGTTGATACTTTCATTGTAGCGCGTGCAGCCCAGGACATCTAAGGGCATCACAGACCTGTTATTGCTCAATCTCATTATTGCTAGACGCAATTTGTCCATTTAAGAAGCTAGTGTCCTTATAATGGGACAAACCAACAGGTACGGCTCCACTTATATAAACACATTCAAACACAATAAACATTTTACTGCTACCATGAATGAAGGCAATATAAGCTTCAACACCATAATCCTGAAGATATCTATTTAATATATTTGAGTCTCGTTCGTTATCGGAATTAACCAGACAAATCACTCCACGAACTAAGAACGGCCATGCACCACCACCCATAGATTCGAGAAAGAGCTATCAATCTGTCTTACACACTTATGTTCGGACCTGGTAAGTTTTCCCGTGTTGAGTCAAATTAAGCCGCAGGCTCCACTCCTGGTGGTGCCCTTCCGTCAATTCCTTTAAGTTTCAGCTTTGCAACCATACTTCCCCCGGAGCCCAAAAGCTTTGGTTTCCCGGGAAGCGACTGAGAGAGCCATAAAAGTAGCTACACCCAATTGCTAGCTGGCATCGTTTATGGTTAGAACTAGGCGGTATCTGATCGCCTTCGAACCTCTAACTTTCGTTCTTGATTAATGAAAACATCTTTGGCAAATGCTTTCGCTTAAGTTAGTCTTACGACGGTCCAAGAATTTCACCTCTCGCGTCGTAATACTAATGCCCCCAAACTGCTTCTATTAATCATTACCTCTTGATCTGAAAACCAATGAAAGCAGAACAGAGGTCTTATTTCATTATCCCATGCACAGAATATTCAGGCATTTGAAGCCTGCTTTAAGCACTCTAATTTGTTCAAAGTAATTGTACCGGCCCACAAAAACACTCGATGAAGAGCACTAATGTAGGTTTTTAAATAGGAGGAATATATAAAAAAGTACAAGTACTTAATTACATATAAGAACTCCACCGATAATACGCTTACATACATAAAGGTATAGTACTAACTACAAATGTATGTTGTACTACCCGTATGAAGCACAAGTTCAACTACGAACGTTTTAACCGCAACAACTTTAATATACGCTATTGGAGCTGGAATTACCGCGGCTGCTGGCACCAGACTTGCCCTCCAATTGGTCCTTGTTAAAGGATTTAAAGTGTACTCATTCCAATTACAGGGCCTCGGATATGAGTCCTGTATTGTTATTTTTCGTCACTACCTCCCCGAGCTGGGAGTGGGTAATTTACGCGCCTGCTGCCTTCCTTAGATGTGGTAGCCGTTTCTCAGGCTCCCTCTCCGGAACCGAACCCTGATTCCCCGTTACCCGTTGCAACCATGGTAGTCCTAGATACTACCATCAAAAGTTGATAGGGCAGACATTTGAAAGATCTGTCGTCGGTACAAGACCATACGATCTGCATGTTATCTAGAGTTCAACCAATATAACGATCAATTGATCGCTTGGTTTTAGTCTAATAAAAGCACACGTCCCAAAAGGTCCGTGTTTTAATTGCATGTATTAGCTCTAGAATTACCACAGTTATCCAAGTAACTGTTAACGATCTAAGGAACCATAACTGATATAATGAGCCTTTTGCGGTTTCACTTTTAATTCGTGTGTACTTAGACATGCATGGCTTAATCTTTGAGACAAGCATATAACTACTGGCAGGATCAACCAGAATAATGTTATTATTTAATGTGTTGTTAAAAACATGAATATATGAATTTAGACAAACGCATATTTTAAAATATTTAAAGATACTTGACAATATTATATATTTTTCAATAAAATAAAATATATTATTTGTGGTAACATTTTACGAATACGGCCAAAATTTAATAGCGTTCATTTTCGTTTTTCATTAATTGTATAAATTTTCAATAATAATGATCAAAAATATCTTTATTTTTACACTTACAAAATATATAATCACATTTGCTTTAATTTTGTTTATTTTCAAATAAAATAAACATTTGTATTTTGATATTAAATTTAAAATTTAAATAGAAATTGATATTTAATGTGTGATTTTATATATTAAGTAAAACCATCACTCAAATTTAATGTGACGAATGTTTTTTAATTATAAGGAAAAGTTAATTCAATAAAAATGACTTGATTTTAATAAAAAAAAAATAATAATTTTGCTCTATATAAAAGATCAATTAGTTAATTTGCGAACATAACAAGATTTATGACGCAATTCTCATATTTACCTTTTTATATAAAAAGGTTAAAGATTATGAACAATTAAACTAAGAACTAATTTAATGCTCATAATCTTTATTTTGTATTAACGATAAATCCAAATATAACCAGTGAATAAACTTCAGCAGAGAGAACGCTCCTAAGACCGTTTCATCATACACCTTGGAATACCTTGGTAGGCTTTTTCATTATCTTTTTATTTGATATATTAAATTTGAAGTAGAGCATAACCTTCAATTAGTCTGAACAACCACTGTTCATCATGAGTAGGTTTTGTGACACGCTTTCTCGAAATCGCCCATTTATGTTTGAAGGTACCACTCAACAATAATTTTTCATATGTATTTTTATAAATACCATTAAACTTCATTATAATATATAAATAAATTGACATTGCCGATTATAAATGCATAAGACATATGTATTTGAGAACTGTACCGATATTACATATGACTGACCATGCTCGACATCACACCACCTAAGTAGGTTTTGTGCCACGCTTTCTCGAAATCGCCCATTTATGTTTGAAGGTACCACTCAACAATAATTTTTCATATGTATTTTTATAAATACCATTAAACTTCATTATAATATATAAATAAATTGACATTGCCGATTATAAATGCATAAGACATATGTATTTGAGAACTGTACCGATATTACATATGACTGACCATGCTCGACATCACACCACCTAAGTAGGTTTTGTGCCACGCTTTCTCGAAATCGCCCATTTATGTTTGAAGGTACCGCTCAACAATAATTTTCTATGTATTTTTATAAACCATTAAACTTCATTATAATATATAAATAGGTTTGCCGATTATACGATATGCATAAGCCATATGATATTGGATGAACTGTACCCATAATACATATGACTGCCCATGCTTACCCCTAAGTATTTATTTTTTAAGGTATCCACTCAAAATTTTTTATTTTCATATAAATGGGATAAATAAATAAGCCATATTATGATATTTTTTCATATGATATGAGATATTTATACGATATGCATATCCCATATGATATGGATGTTCCCATATGATAAATGGGCAAAATAAATATTTTCAATACTGAGTAAAATTTTTTTCATATAAATGGGATAATAAATAAATCCCATACGTTATGATATTTTTTCATATGATATGAGATGTTCATACGATATGCATATCCCATATGATATGGATGTTCCCATATGATAAATGGGCAAAATTTATATTTTTAATATTAAGTAAAATTTTTTTTCATATAAATGGGATAATAAATAAATCCCATACGTTATGATATTTTTTCATATGATATGAGATATTTATATACAAAATGCATATCCCATATGATTTGGAAGTTCCCATATGATTTTTCATATGAATTTTTATAAATATTAAATTATATAATATATAAATAAATTCCATTCCGTTATGAAATTTTTTCATATGATATGAGGTATTTATACAAAATGCATATCCCATATGATATGGATGTTCCCATATGATACCTAAATTTTTCATATAAATGGGATAATAAATAAATCCCATACGTTATAAATATTTTTTTCATATGATATGAGATGTTCATACGATATGCATTTCCCATATGATATGGATGTTCCCATATGATAAGTGGGCATAATTTATATTTTTAATATTGAGTAAAATTTTTTTCATATAAATGGTATAATAAATAAATCCCATACGTTATGATATTTTTTTCATATGTATGAGATATTTATACATGTTCTTGATATGAGATATTTCCCATATGATAATGGGCAAAATGCATATTTTAATCCATATGATATTGAAATTTTTTTTCATATAAATGGGATAATAAATAAATCCCATACGTTATGATATTTTTTCATATGATATGAGATATTTATACGAAATGCATATCCCATATGATATGGATGTTCCCATATGATAAGTGGGCATAATTTATATTTTTAATATTGAGTAAAATTTTTTTCATATAAATGGGATAATAAATAAATCCCATACGTTATGATATTTTTTCATATGATATGAGATATTTTATGATATCCATATGATATGGATGTTTTGAATAAATGGGCAAAATAATATATAGCATATCCCATATGATATTGTAAATTTTTTTTCATATAAATGGGATAATAAATAAATCCCATACGTTATGATATTTTTTCATATGATATGAGATATTTATACGATATGCATATCCCATATGATATGGATGTTCCCATATGATAAGTGGGCAAAATTTATATTTTTAATATTGAGTTAAATTTTTTTTCATATAAATGGGATAATAAATAAATCCCATACGTTATGATATTTTTTCATATGATATGAGATATTTATACGAAAATGCATATCCCATATGATATGGATGTTCCCATATGATATTGTATTTTTTTAAATTTTTTTTCATATAAATGGGGTATAATAAATAAATCCCATACGTTATGTTATGATATTTTTCATATGATATGAGATATTTATACAAAATGCATATCCCATATGATATTGGGATGTTCCCATATGTTATTGATATTTTAATTTGAGTATAATTTTAAATGGATAATAAATAAACCCATACGTTATGATATTTTTTCATATGATATGAGATATTTATACAAAATGCATATCCCATATGATATGGATGTTCCCATATGATAAATGGGCAAAATTAATATTTTTAATAGTGAGTACAATTTTTTTCATATAAATGGGATAATAAATAAATCCCATACGTTATGATATTTTTTCATATGATATGAGATATTCATACAATATGCATATCCCATATATGGATGTTCCCAATTTTTTTTCAATATAATGAGGAGATAATAAATACGGAAGAATTTGTAATCCATATTTTATTGCATCACTAAAAATAGATTACGTTCATTTGGCTACATTATGACGATCACAGTTGAAACCGCCATTTTCGTTCTTTTAAAGTTATATATTTATAATAATTTTTTTTTCCTTTGTAATAGGGACAGTAGGAATCTCTTAAAATACATATGTTGTGTCACTAAAATGATGATTCATTTGGGTACATTATGACGATCCAGTTGGAACCGCCTTTTTGTTCTTTTAAGTTATATACTTATAATAATTTTATTTTCCCTTTGTAATAGGGACAGTAGGAATCTCTTAAAATACATATGTTGCGTCACTAAAATGATGACGATTCATTTGGGTACATTATGACGATCACAGTTGGAACCGCCGTTTTCGTTCTTTTAAGTTATATACTTATAATAATTTTATTTTCCCTTTTTAATAGGGACAGTAGGAATCTCTTAAAATACATATGTTGCGTCACTAAAATGATGACGATTCATTTGGGTACATTATGACGATCACAGTTGGAACCGCCGTTTTCGTTCTTTTAAGTTATATACTTATAATAATTTATATTTTCCCTTTGTAATAGGGACAGTAGGAATCTCTTAAAATACATATGTTGCGTCACTAAAATGATGACGATTCATTTGGGTACATTATGACGATCACAGTTGGAACCGCCGTTTTCGTTCTTTTAAGTTATATACTTATAATAATTTTATTTTCCCTTTGTAATAGGGACAGTAGGAATCTCTTAAAATACATATGTTGCGTCACTAAAATGATGACGATTCATTTGGGTACATTATGACGATCACAGTTGGAACCGCCGTTTTCGTTCTTTTAAGTTATATACTTATAATAATTTTATTTTCCCTTTGTAATAGGGACAGTAGGAATCTCTTAAAATACATATGTTGCGTCACTAAAATGATGACGATTCATTTGGGTACATTATGACGATCACAGTTGGAACCGCCGTTTTCGTTCTTTTAAGTTATATACTTATAATAATTTTATTTTCCCTTTTTAATAGGGACAGTAGGAATCTCTTAAAATACATATGTTGCGTCACTAAAATGATGACGATTCATTTGGGTACATTATGACGATCACAGTTGGAACCGCCGTTTTCGTTCTTTTAAGTTATATACTTATAATAATTATATTTTCCCTTTGTAATAGGGACAGTAGGAATCTCTTAAAATACATATGTTGCGTCACTAAAATGATGACGATTCATTTGGGTACATTATGACGATCACAGTTGGAACCGCCGTTTTCGTTCTTTTAAGTTATATACTTATAATAATTTTATTTTCCCTTTTTAATAGGGACAGTAGGAATCTCTTAAAATACATATGTTGCGTCACTAAAATGATGACGATTCATTTGGGTACATTATGACGATCACAGTTGGAACCGCCGTTTTCGTTCTTTTAAGTTATATACTTATAATAATTTTATTTTCCCTTTGTAATAGGGACAGTAGGAATCTCTTAAAATACATATGTTGCGTCACTAAAATGATGACGATTCATTTGGGTACATTATGACGATCACAGTTGGAACCGCCGTTTTCGTTCTTTTAAGTTATATACTTATAATAATTTTATTTTCCCTTTTTAATAGGGACAGTAGGAATCTCTTAAAATACATATGTTGCGTCACTAAAATGATGACGATTCATTTGGGTACATTATGACGATCACAGTTGGAACCGCCGTTTTCGTTCTTTTAAGTTATATACTTATAATAATTAATAATACTTATTATATGAAATACTCTCCATATAATAAAAATACATCGGCAATTTAAAAATCGAATCATCAAGCAAAGGATAAGCTTCAGTGGATCGCAGTATGGCAGCTGCTCAACCACTTACAACACCTTGCCTGTTACAAAAGTCGTTTACAATTGATTCTAGGCTTTGTCATTGTATTAAATAATGTTTTAATAAGTAACTAGCGCGGCATCAGGTGATCGAAGATCCTCCCAATTTACTATGTTACAAATAACATTGGCATCACATCCATTGTCGTTTATAAAATAAACTTTTAATGGTTTAGAAGCCATACAATGCAAATTGCCCCTTATTTATCATTGCAGTCCAGCACGGATACGACCTTAGAGGCGTTCAGGCATAATCCAACGGACGTAGCGTCATACCACTGTTCGCTCGAACAAGTATTGTGCCATTGGTCCGTACCTGCGGTTCCTCTCGTACTACGCAGGAATGCTGTCGCAACAACGTTTTGTCATTAGTAGGGTAAAACTAACCTGTCTCACGACGGTCTAAACCCAGCTCACGTTCCCTTGCATGGGTGAACAATCCAACGCTTGGTGAATTTTGCTTCACAATGATAGGAAGAGCCGACATCGAAGGATCAAAAAGCGACGTCGCTATGAACGCTTGGCCGCCACAAGCCAGTTATCCCTATGGTAACTTTTCTGACACCTCTTGTTAAAAACTCTTTAAACCAAAAGGATCGATAGGCCGAGCTTTTGCTGTCCCTGTGTGTACTGAACACCGAGATCAAGTCAGCATTTGCCCTTTTGCTCTATGTGTGGTTTCTGTCCGCACTGAGCTGGCCTTGGGACACCTCCGTTATTATTTGAGAGATGTACCGCCCCAGTCAAACTCCCTACCTGGCAATGTCCTTGAATTGGATCATACCTGAGTAATTGGAGTTATACCAAAAATTTCAAATTGAAAATACATAAATGCAATCTCTCATTAAAGAATTTGTTTGCGATTATATAACAAACTCGTGATACTTTGATCAAGAAGCTTGCATCAAAACCCAATACCATAAGATATAATAAATATATCCGTATAATGGCTAGGAAATGATACACGTTCCATTTAATCAAGTAAGTAAGGAAACAATAAGAGTAGTGGTATTTCATTGGCGATATCAAACACAAGGAATAATATCTCCCACTTATTCTACACCTCTTATGTCTCCTTACACTGCCAGATTAGAGTCAAGCTCAAAAGGGTCTTCTTTCCCCGCTAATTATTCCAAGCCCGTTCCCTTGGCTGTGGTTTCGCTAGATAGTAGATAGGGACAGTAGGAATCTCGTTAATCCATTCATGCGCGTCACTAATTAGATGACGAGGCATTTGGCTATTTTTTTTTTTTTTTTTTTTTTTTTTTTTTGATCGCTAAGGAAGGAAATCTTCTAAAGATACGAGCAAACCTTTATGGAAAAATCTCGCATGCACGATTCACTGTGTCATCAGAACAATTAAGTTCTACAGTGCCTACGTACTAAAACCACCTCAATTCTATAGATGTGCGATGTTTGTACCTTTTTAGGTGTTATGCCAAGGTAGCAGGCAAAAATATAAGAAGCTAGAGTATGATACGCCTAGCTCTCGTATACCCAGCACAATACATGAAGTATTTGAATGACGTCACTCCGCCGTTCACTGCTCTGACGCTAATGATTTTGCTATCATTAGCGGTGAGGAGGTCCTTTGCTATCAATCGTTTGACCGACTGACCGCTCCAGACTCCTCTCCAGTTGAGTGTGACGGAGTGAAACTCGATGTCACCTGTCGCTCCGAAAGATCGCCGCAGTTGTGATCTTATGTCAGCTCTGTCGTACCTTTCAACCTTACGCTGATGCGCTTGGTCTAAGGAATGTCCGTCTGTCACCACCTGGATGTCAATCACATAAATGTGATTCTGTCGGATTCCCACCAGGTCCGGTTTATTTAACCCCGAGTCGCAATGCAGACTTGGTTCGACATGGACAACGCAGCCTCTGCCTTCAAGCCCCCGCTTGACGGCATTTACTACGCTGTTGTGTCTAGCTACCCGCCTCCCATGCGTACGATAGCATTTTTGCAAGATGTGGTTTGTTGTCTCGGGAGCATCACATCCTGCACGACACCGTCTCTCCAATTCTGCCTTTCCCTCGTCGTACGAGACTTAGAGGGTAGGGCATTTCTACCTTAAGAGAGTCATAGTTACTCCCGCCGTTGACCCGCGCTTACTTGAATTTCTTCACTTTGACATTCAGAGCACTGGGCAGAAATCACATTGTGTCAACACCCGCTAGGGCCATCACAATGCTTTGTTTTAATTAGACAGTCGGATTCCCCAAGTCCGTGCCAGTTCTGAATTGATTGTTAATTGATAATCGTTATAATTTAAAAGAACTAATTAAAATTAATTAGTATTCTTAAAAATTTTAGCAAGAAAGTTCCACAATTGGCTACGTAACTAACTATCCGGGGAACAAATAACTATCATAAATGATAGAAACTCTATTTACCCAGAACGAGCACATAAACCATGTTATTGTTTCCCAATCAAGCCCGACTATCTCAATCTTCAGAGCCAATCCTTATCCCGAAGTTACGGATCTAATTTGCCGACTTCCCTTACCTACATTATTCTATCGACTAGAGACTCTTCACCTTGGAGACCAGCTGCGGATATTGGTACGGCCTGTTGAGAAGTTTGCGTATCCCCACCATAAATTTTCAAGGTCCGAGGAGAAAATATCGACACAACAGTATATGTCATGCTCTTCTAGCCCATCTACCATATCTCTCTGCGAAAGACTTCCATGGTAGTACGGCTATAAAACAGAAAAGAAAACTCTTCCGATACCTCTCGACGGCTTCTTTATGGTCGTTCCTGTTGCCAGGATGAGCACGAGGCCCATATTTAATAACAAACGGATACTCAACAGGTTACGGAATTGGAACCGTATTCCCTTTCGTTCAAAATTATTCAAGTGTTTTACTTTAGATTAATTTATTTGACATATTTAAAACTTGAAAATTTTCGGCTTTCGCCTTGAACTTAGGACCGACTAACTCGTGATCAACCACTGTTCACACGAAACCCTTCTCCACTTCAGTCCTCCAAGGTCTCATTCGATTATTTGCTACTACCACCAAGATCTGTACCAATGGCGGCTCCATGCAGGCTTACGCCAAACACTTCTAAGCACACCATTGTACCTTCCTACTCACTAAAGTTTCAAAATTTATATTATAAATAATATAAATCATCTACTTTAGCGGTAATGTATAGGTATACAACTTAAGCGCCATCCATTTTAAGGGCTAGTTGCTTCGGCAGGTGAGTTGTTACACACTCCTTAGCGGATTTCGACTTCCATGATCACCGTCCTGCTGTTTTAAGCAACCAACGCCTTTCATGGTTTCTGTATGAGTTGTTAATTTGGGCACCGTAACATTACGTTTGGTTCATCCCACAGCGCCAGTTCTGCTTACCAAAAGTGGCCCACTGGGCACAATATATCATAACCTTAAACTTCATATCAAGAAAGTTAAGGTTCTTACCCATTTAAAGTTTGAGAATAGGTTAAGATCGTTTCGACCCTAAGGCCTCTAATCATTCGCTTTACCAGATAAGATTATTTTATATAACATTTAAATGCACCAGCTATCCTGAGGGAAACTTCGGAAGGAACCAGCTACTAGATGGTTCGATTGGTCTTTCGCCCCTATACTCAATTCTGACAATCGATTTGCACGTCAGAACTGTTTCGGTCTTCCATCAGGGTTTCCCCTGACTTCAACCTGATCAAGTATAGTTCACCATCTTTCGGGTCACAGCATATATGCTCAAGGTACGTTCCAGTTAGAGGTATAAATAATATAAATATCATTATACATAACTATATAGAACGCCCCGGGATTGTGTTAATTAACTATAAATAGTTAAAAAACTAATCCCATTATTAGTCAAGTTAATTATGCTATTAGGTTTATATCCCAATAACTTGCACATATGTTAGACTCCTTGGTCCGTGTTTCAAGACGGGTCCCGAAGGTATCCTGAATCTTTCGCATTGTTAATCATACAAGTGCATATAATAAACACAGAAAATCAATGATAATCATGCTATTATATAATTCCGAAAAATTAACGCACTGTATTCATATAAATCTATCAACACTTTATCAAATTAATGACATTTATTCTATGTTAAAATGCAAGCAAAATAATTTAAATAAACTATAAGTCATATTTTATGATAAATTTGGTTCATGTTAATAGATTACAATGTCCTTATCCTTATTCATCATTGTTTAATATTTTAATATTATAATAATAGTGTGCATTTTTTCCAAAAAAATTCACACTATTATTATAATATTATTGAAATATTACAACTCTAATGATGAATTTTCCATAATGGATATTCAGGTTCATCGGGCTTAACCTCTAAGCAGTTTCACGTACTATTTAACTCTCTATTCAGAGTTCTTTTCAACTTTCCCTCACGGTACTTGTTTACTATCGGTCTCATGGTTATATTTAGTTTTAGATGGAGTTTACCACCCACTTAGTGCTGCACTATCAAGCAACACGACTCTTTGGAAACACCATCTAGTAATCATTAACGTTATACGGGCCTGGCACCCTCTATGGGTAAATGGCCTCAATTGGGCGTGGCTAAAATTTTTTTGAGTTGACAGATAAGCTAGACTTGACCTCAATATCAACTGAAAAAAATTTGAATGTCCTTGGTGTCCTGGTTCAAGAGCTACAGGATGTTGCGTATATGCAACATTGGGCAATTGTGTTATATATTTAAAGTCAAATTGTTTTTTTTTTTTCCAAATGCCGTTTATTAATATTTATGTATGATATGACACGAAACAATTTTTTTGGGGATTGGAGCACAAGTGCACATTACATTTGCTACACTTACAGCTTGGAAATCCCGATCTGCATACTCTACATCTTCCTCTTGTTCTCCATTCCAGCCAATGATTATAACCATCAAGTCGTAGGGACTTTGCTGGGTCTGCAACATAAGCTCTTTTAGGGGGGTTTGACTCAGAGCCCGTAGATTGAGCTGGTGATATTGGAGCTGGTGATAATGGGGCTGGTGATAATGGGGCTGGTGATAACGGAGCTGGTGATGAAGGAGCTGGTGATAATGGAGTTGGTGATGATGAGGGTGAATTCTTTGTCAAATATAGTTTGACTTGCGTTCAAAAAGCTCGGAAGCAACATTTAATTGGAAATTTAAGAGCGGCATATGCTTCAATTCGCCGTCTGTATTTGTTATGTCTCTACGGTACAACAACCAACTGTTTTCCATAAACTTTGTACTCCTCCAATTCAAACTCCTCAAATCAATTTGTTCCATCACCTCCTGTACAACGTATTCATTTTCGTTCAATTCTCTATCATTTTCGGATCTAATAAGTTGGTCACTCAATCTAACTTCCACATTTTCAGCTCTGTTATCCAAATTTTACAAAGTTACTTCTATAATTTCCTCCATATTTCGATCTTCTTCTTCTTCATTTTCCTCATCAGCCGAATCATCCCAATCAAAGTTGGCAAATTTTACAATCTCAGCTTGAGTTAGACCTTTTGGGCGCATTTTAGAATCTGTTCACAGAAAAAATTTTATTATTCGAAAATTTCCACAGTAGTCCAATGTTGCATATACGCAACACTACATTTACAAAATTATTACAAACAAACTAAATAGTTTTTTCATTGTTTTTTTTTTTTTTAAATACTCACTTACCTTTCTTTTTAATGATTTTAAACACTAATTTAAAACCACGTGTTTTTAAAGATCTCATTTTTTCACTACGCTCTTGGGAGAATAGCTACAAACTGAACGCGTGTGCAGCTGACAGCCGCACAATCAGCTGTAAGCTCACTCAACACATGCAGCTATATTTCAGCGAAAGATTCAAAACAAAAAATTTAAAATAACGGTAGTTATAGGCTTATAAATACAATGTTGCGTATATGCAACATCGGGCATAGTGCCACGTCGAGCTCTTTTGGCCACTCGGCCAGCAATGGTCGGTGGGGTTGAGTAATCGGCCGCAGAGAGAACACGCGAGCGTGGCAAGAACGATTTACCAATTGCTAAAGGCGAGGATATCGGTGTTGTTGGTAATTTCTTCGTTTCAGATCCAGTCTCTTCCCCAATAGTTACATCAGAATCAGAATTGCTTGATGATATTTGCAAATATGAGGCCAAAGAGCCTTTCTGATCATGCTGATCACTAAGTTCAGAGAAACCACCAGTACTCAGTTTCAAACCAGACGAAGAGGGATCCATATCAATGTTGGGCGGTGTAACAGTCTCCATGTTCTTAGGCGAATCAACCATTGCAACTTCATAATTTTTTCCGAAATTGTGTCCGATTCCGGATCGCTGCTTTCGTTCCTTGCGTTGTTCCTATCATCTTCGACTTCCATGTCAAAATCGTTGGAATTTGCTTCAATCACTTGTGATTCGATTAAACGATGGCGTTCTCTAGTTTAAATCATAGAATCAGTACAGTTTTCTAATTACGGTGTACGAGCAATATGAGTGACTTCCATTGACCAATCATTCGAGCTGCTATCACTTTCCTCCACTCTAGAGGCAATAAAAATAATTATTTAGGAGGAAATGATTTCTATAAAACTTAGCCCTGCAATTTTAGCCAAAAGATTAGGAACTTATAAAGAGTGTTTTTTTAAGCGTTTTTCACGTTGGCAACACTGACATACCGCATGATGTTCATGACAGCTGTGAAAGTGAAAAATGCTCAGTTTAGTTTGTCATTTCATCATGGAAAGACTTACGCCCGAACAACGTTTACAAATCATTGAAATTTATTATCAAAATTCGTGTTCTGTGAAAAATGTGTTTCGCAAATTACGTCCATATTATGGTCGACACACATTTTACTTTATTGGACATTCAACCATTGGCAACACTGACATACCGCATGATGTTCATGACAGCTGTGAAAGTAAAAAATGCTCAGTTTAGTTTGCCATTTCATCATGGAAAGACTTACTTATTATCAAAATTCGTGTTCTGTGAAAAATGTGTTTCGCAAATTACGTCCATATTATGGTCGACACAACCGACCAACCGAGCAAGCCATAAAGGCAATTGTGGACAGTTATTGGACATTCAACCATCGAATCGTGTACGGAGAGTGCGCACAGAAGGGGATATGTAAAGTCATTGGTTTACCAGGACAAACCAGCGTCAATTGGTGCATTGGAAGACAATATCAGTCGTGTTATTGGCGAAATTCCCTTAGAAATGCTGGAATAAGTGGTGCAAAATTGGACCTTCCATGTTGATCACTTGAAACGCAGTCGCGGCCAACATTTACATGAAGTCATTTATAAAAAGTAATTGGCAGAGATTGTTTTATCATCTCAAATAAAAATTTAACAGTAATATTCAAATTTTGTGTGTTTCATTTCAATTTTAAAAACCAAACGCTTAAAAAACACCCTTTAGAACTGGCGTGGTCTCTGGACACTGCATCGTGCATAATGTGAATCCGAAACTTTATCAATCGGCGCGGGACCCCAAGTGAAATTTACAGCGACAATGGCACTAACTTCAAAGCTGCCGAAAAGATTATCTGTGACAAACATCAAATGGAAATTTAATCCACCAGCCGCTCCTCATATGGGGGGGAGCATGGGAGCGACTTGTAAAGAGAACCCGTGGCTAAAGTAGCTGTATTAGACGTCGGCTGTAATGGAGCAAAGCAACCCCCTGAAGAGAGCAGCTTTTTTGGGGGGGGGATGTTGCCGCCGAAATCCGCTAACTGCCCAGCAGACCCGACGCAGCCACCAATGGGTTAAGCCATATCACTCATTCTCTTTCATTTTCATACTTATACTTAAGAGCCAGCCTACGTGCTGGGAATATAACCGTTGCATCACACCCACTTAGCCTACCATTAGCATAAGAAAACACTTGGAAGAAATAAATGAAGTATCACGTGAAAAGTGAAGTGTTTCTTGTGGGCTTTCTAAAACATCGAACCTTAGCGCCAAACTCAACAATTCTATAAATTATGACAGGAATTAATTTTTCTATAAACTATAGGCCATGTATTAATTCTATAAATTTATTCTACAGATTAATTCTATAAATTAATCTAACAGTGGTAAACCACTAAAGGAACCGAAAAAGTTAATTATTTAACTCAACTCGACGCGTCAACCCACGGTTCTACACGTCAATCATATAGAGGTTAACCTCGTGATGCTACCAATCACTAATTGTGATACATACCTCAACGGTCAACCGTTTACGACCTACATAGGTCACGTAACTAATCAACATCGCTTAAAAGTATAAACTCATTGGTAAACCATGGCAACAAAAGACTTATCAAGCGGAATATATCATTGCAAGATGTGCATGCAGGCAGGAAGACAATGACCTCATGTTGCAATGCAATCGATACTGTTCCTGGTATCATTTCGACTGCGTTGGAGGAGAAGTCTGAGAACAGCTGGAACTGCGACTGCGTCAACGTGTCTACGGAAGTCATCACAACCATATTGAGCAACGCATTGCAGAACCTCGGATATACCACACGAGCAGGCGAACCTCAGGCTACTTCGTCACCAGCAAAACCAACGGGGCCGCTACAAGAACCGGATCGGGACTTTGGACTATGCCCGCCAAAAATATTCCAGGACGCAGCTAGGACAGCTGTTCCTATTTTTACTTCTGCCAAACAAAAAGCGATGGTCACATACTCAGCTGTGCGTGACACGTGGCATTACGATCACGAGGCACCGCAGCTGCCGTTCCTAACCTCAAACAACACGCGTGCTACGGCACGCGAACCACCGCACCTAAGTGCTACGCCGATGGCACCCTGGAATTTTACGAATATTCAAAACAGGGCTGCATCGTACTATCCAGAAAATAAAGTGCGAATGGACGTAGACCTAAACACAGCAATACCAAGCGATACCGAAAGAGCTTCCAACATTTGATGGCAATCCTCAGAACTGGATTCTACAGTAGTTTTCAGACAAGTACGGAAATCGCTGGGTATACGAATGCAGAAAATCTTAAGCGGCTGCAAGCTAGCCTAAACTCCTTTTACCAGCAATGGTCGCTGAAATCATACAAACATTACGTATGTGTTTCGGTCGGCCAGAGCATATTTTGCACAATTTACTGGAAAAAGCGCGGCAACTACCCGCAATAAAAGATAAGCTTGAACCACTGTGTGTACGAAACATCTACTCAACGATGGAAGCATGTGGACTCACAGGTTACAGAACCCAATGCTCGTACAAGAGCTACTAGAGAAAATCCCCACACAACTAAAGCTGCAGTGGGCAATGTTTCCCAAAGACACTAAGATACCATCAATGGAATCTTTTAGCGAATGGATCTACGAAATAGCTGAAGCAGCAAGCCAGGTAACATCGCCGCTTTACCATAAGAAGAGCGGAAGACTAAATCATCACACAGAGGCACCTAAAGAGCAGGTCAAGGAAATTACGTCCGTCGTATGTAACGAACCCGGGCACAAAATACACAGCTGCCCATCGTTCAAAGCCACGCCACATCAACAAAAGATGTCTTTTCTGAAAAATCACAAGCTCTGCCAACAATGCCTAAACCGTCATCACCAAAAGTGCCAACGTGAGAAGGTTTGCGGCATACGAGGCTGCCGAAGAAAACATCAACATATTTCCGTGTCATTCCAATACAAATCATTAATAAAACGAAAGTCACTAACACTTTTGCATTTCTAGATGAGCGATCGGCACTAACGCTCATCGACAACAAGGTCTTTAAGCAGCTCGGCTTAAAAGGCGTTCCAGATCCACTGTGCCTAAAATGGACCAACGATACAACATGCAAAGAAAATGCATCGGAACGTGTCACGCTTACGGTTGCCAATCCACATAATGGCAATCAATTCTACTTGGAAGAGGTTCACAGTGTAGATAACCTGGATCTACCTGTACAGTCTATTGACATAAGGGCTCTCGCCAAAGACGTGGTACGAGTGGCGATCTGTGGTGATATTGCCGAGATGTTCCACCAGATCCGAGTGAGACCAGCAGACACCCATGCGCAAAGGTTTCTGTGGTTCGACAGCAAATCCGAGAAGCAAGAGCCTAATGTCTACTTTCGGAATCAATTGCGCACCCTGCATTGCACACTTTATTCGCGACAAAAATGCAGATCGATTCTGCCAACAGTACCCTCAAGCAGCACAAGCCGTGAAGGACTATCACTACGTGGATGATTTTATATACAGTGGCGACGACTACGTGGATGTCGGAAAGATCGCAACTCAAGTCAGAGATATCCATGCAGCAGGTGGTTTCCACATACGCAATTGGTCTTCGAACTCAAAGGAGGTCCTCCGAATACTAAAGAGCGATTCGCTGCTCCCTATATTGGGTGCCGAACTCCGACGTATTCACATTCATCTGCAAGTTCGCCAGGCTGAAGCGCAACGTTTTGGACAGCGACAAAACACCAACCAAACGCGAACTCTTGCAAGTACTTATGTCAATGTACGACCCACTCGGCTTCATCTCATGCTTTACAATAGAGCTGAAAATCCTATTGCAAGAAGTCTGGAGAAGCGGCATTGGCTGGGATACTGGTTTGCCCGACGCATTGTTACCCAAATGGATACGATGGAAACGGATCCTTACAACAATCGCCGGATTGACCATCCCGAGATGTTATTTCAACAGCAGCGATCAAATCCATAATGACCCACACGTTCGTTGACGCCAGCGAATTGGCATACGCAGCAGTCTGCTACCTTAGCTTCGTGGCCTCCAAGGCGAACGTGGCACCGTTGAGTCCACTATCTATACAAAGGATGGAACTGCAGGCCGCAGTTATCGGAGCAAAGCTGAGTAACCGAATCCAACACAATCCAAGTTTGTCAATTAATTCGAGTTGTTATTGGTCCGACTCAAAAACTGTTCTCAAATGGCTTCGTATGGATCCACGAAAGTTTCAGCAATTCGTCATGCACCGCGTGGTCGAAATGCAGATCTTGCTACTAAAACAAACAACGCCAATAAATATAAAACTTGGCTACACGGTCCAGACTATTTGTTGCAGGATCAACACGAGTGGCCAAAATGCGATGATTTGGGGCCACCAAACAATGCTGAAGTCAGGCACAACATACTCTTCATCGACAATGCGCCGATGGAGCTAAAACTTAACGCGGAATATTTTTCCGACTGGCGCAGGCTATATCGAGCTTTAGCGCGCTTTGTTCTCTATATTGAGAAACTGAAAGCGAAACAAAAGAAGGCATCGCCACCTACAGAGGTGTCTTACGAGATGATTCAGCAGGCACGCACACTCCTACTGCGGCATGCGCAGTCATCTGAATTCAACCCAGAAATTCGCAACTTAACGAGAGGTAAACCTTTAAAAACAAATTCTAAACTCATATGTTTGAATATCTTCCTAGATGAAAACCAGCTCCTGCCCGAGGGAGAGCAGAAAACCTAAACGGCCAAAACCAAATACTGCTCCCATATGGGCACCACATTACTCCGCTCATAGTGAACTGGTATCATCAGGAAATGCACCACACATCCCATGAGACGTGTATTAACAGGATTCGAGGCATGTTTTACATACCACGCCTACGAGTCTTTTTTTTTTTGAATAGACGTAGTCGTACAACGCTCAGTACGAACAAGTGGCCCATATGACACCAGGCCCGGGCCTGTTACGAATGACCCTAAGTAAAGTTAATGTTACAACCTCTACCCACTCCGACCTAAGGGCATAGGCGTATTACATATATAAACATAAATTAAACTAAAGAAATAGAAAATATTAAATGTAGTGAGATAATAGGTTACATATAAAAAGAAAACAGGATAGGTCAAAATAAAGATGATTACAACTAATTTCGAGCGAGGAAGGACAAGATCGCAGTTTTTATACCCGGAAGCGATGTTTCGGAACCGATAACGTGCCAAAGTCTGTTGTAGTCACTACATAGTATACGAAAAGGTTCATGCAGAGAAAAGTTAGTTGTACAAGTGGGAAGTATAAGCGGTGTGTAATTGCGGGTCCTTCTAGATGGAACAGAAATGTTAATTTGGCTCAACAGCTCAGAAGAGTCAATCTCACCATTCAAAAGTTTGTAAAGAAAAGTTACACCAAGCATTGTTCTACGATTAGTTAAAGAAGGAAGGTTAATTAACTGAAGTCGACTAGAATAAGATGGAAGTTGTACAGTTGGATCCCAGCGCAAATCACGAAAGGCAAAGAGTAAAAACTGTTTTTGTACAGATTCTAATTTGTTTTGATAAAACTCATATTGAGGAGACCAAACAATAGATCCATATTCTAATATGGGACGGACTAAAGAAGTAAAAAGTATTTTGGTAGTATATGGATCATTGAACTCCTTCGACAAGCGCTTTATAAAGCCAAGAGCACTTTAAGCCCTACTAACAGTAGTCGATATATGCTGATTAAAACTAAGTTTGTGGTCGATTAAGATCCCTAAATCATTTACAACCAAGGAAGTATTATTAATTTTTTTCTAAAGGGAAATTATTTAAAAAGTAACTCGTTAATTGGGGAGAACCTCGATAAAAAGACATAACTTTGCACTTAGAACAGTTTAGAGATAACAAGTTAGTCCTACACCACCCCTGAAAAGCATTCAGGTCAGCTTGCAAGGTATGACATGAGAGAGAGTCTACGATGCGATTAGCGATTTTTACATCATCGGCATACATAAGAACTCTGGAATTTAAAAGAACGGTGGGGAGATCATTAATAACCAGAGGGCCGGGGCTAACTTCGACCGCGTCAAAGTTTGTATACCCTTGCAACTTTTTTGGTAACTCTATCCTTACCAATTAGCCATCAATGTGGAAGAACGTTTTATCTAAAAAAGGCTTAAGCTTGAGAAAGAAAGGCCTACAATCATAGGAAATAACGAAGATATTGATCAAAATCACTGTTTTCCACCGATCGTTCCTATGGGAGCTATATGATATAGTCACCCGATCTTTATCAAATTCTGCACAGTCATTAACATATATATTAAATTAAGAAATGTTTAATTTAAAAGCAATCGCGTTAAAAGTAACGAAGTTATTTACAAAAGTCACTGTTTTCGACCAATCGTTCCTATGGGAGCTATATGATATAGTCACCTGATCTTGATCAAATTTGGCATAGTCGCTTATAGGCGTAGTAAACTCTCTAATATTAAGTTTCACGACAATAGCTCAGAAAATAACGAAGTTATTGAGAAAGTCACTGTTCGTGACTTGGCCGTTTGTATGGGAGCTATATGATATAGTCACCCGATCTTGATCAAATTTGCCATAGTCGCTTATAGGCGTAGTAAACTCTCTAATATTAAGTTACACGACAATAGCTCAGAAAATAACGAAGTTATTGAGAAAGTCACTGTTCGTGACTTGGCCGTTTGTATGGGAGCTATATGATATAGTCACCCGATCTTGATCAAATTTGGCATAGTCGCTTATAGGCGTAGTAAACTCTCTAATATTAAGTTTTACGATAATAGCATAGAAAATAACGAAGTTATTGAGAAAAGTCACTGTTCGTGACTTTGGGGTTTGTGTGGGAGCTATATGATATAGTGGTCCGATCCGGCTGAATCCGAGATATACAACGCCTGCAGTATATACAAGCTTACGTGCAAAATTTCAGCTCTGTAGCTCTTACGGTCTAGGAGGAGTTTGCGTTGATCCAGACGGACGGACGGACATGGCTAGTTGAACTCGTCTCGTCGTGCTGATCAAGAATATATATACTTTGTATGGTCGGAGATGCTTCGTTCTATGCGTTGCACACTTCTGAGCAAAATTAATATACCCTTTTTGCAAGGGTATAAAAATGGTAAATAACAATGGGCCCCCTGTGGGACTCCTGATTCAACACAAATGATCTTAGAAAGAGAGGACCTAAAAAGAACCCTCTGCCTCCTATTGCTTAGATATTGTGAAATCCAAGCAAGCAGAGCATCCGGAAAGCCAACTAAATTCAGCTTATATAATAGTAAGGCATGGTTTACCGAATCGAAAGCCTTACTGAAATCCGTATATATAACATCAGTTTGCTTTTGTTTCTTAAAACCTTGGATTACAAAAGATGTAAACTGTAAAAGGTTAGTTGTGGTAGACCTATTCTTGACAAACCCATGCTGATATGGCGAAAAAAATAGATTTACATAAATGCTGTATTTGAGACGTCATAATTTTCTCAAACAGTTTAGGTATCGCTGACCATTTAGAAATTCCTCTGTAATTAGTGACGTCGGATTTATTGCCACATATGTGAAGAGGTAAAATAAACGAATCCTTCCATATAGTTGGAAAATCGGACAGTGTAACGGACAACTCAAAAAGCTTAAGTAAAGGCGAGCACAATGACTCCGCACAGAACCTCAGGACACAAGCGGGAATACCGTCTGGGCCCGGTGAGTATACCGGCTTAATCGTCATTAGTTCCTTAGCTACCGAACTTTGCGTTATAATAGGATTGAGAATACAGTTGGAATTCGTTATAGGATATGGATATATCTGACTAGAGTTGTACTTAGTAGATATGTACGTAGTCGAGAAGAAGTTAGCAAATAAATTAGAAATAGATTGATCAGAAGAGGCCGAATCATTATTAAAAACAAAAAAATTTGAGTTCACGAAACTGTAGAACTCTTTAGGATTTTCGGAGAATTGCAATTTGCAACGTTGTAAGTAATTATTATAGCATTTAGAATTAGAAACAATAAAATTCGATTTAGCAACCAAGTAACGAGACAGATCCGATGATAGACCCGTGACTTTATATTTTTTGTAATACCTAGACTTAAGATTCTTCAGTTTTGACCCGCCCCCGCGTAAACCATGGTAATTTTTGCGTCACCACAGGAGACACTAAGGGTACACAGTCGTTAAAGATCGAGTCAACAGTGGTATGAAATAAAGAAATGGCGGAATTCATATCCGTACAAGTGTATAAATTAGTCCAATCGGTATTAAGAAAGGCATTGTTTAGTGCGACAAAGTCAGTCTTCAGAAAACATCGGGTGCGTACCATAGGATCACACTCGGAGATGGGCTCGCGGCTGGGAAACTCAATAGATAACTCTAAAGTTGGATGATAACTATCCTCTGGTAACACCATTGGACTAGTTCTAGATAATTCACAAAAGCTGGGATCAGAAGTAAAAATCAGATCCAGAAATCTGCCAGACGTATTAGAAATCGATTTCAGCTGGGCCAACGAAAGCTCAAGCAGACCATCAATAAAATCATGACACCCAGAGGGCAGCAACGTTTTGCTACCATCAACTGTTGACCAAGTCATAGTGGGCAGGTTAAAGTCCCCAAGGACAATTAATAAGTCTCTGTCAGAAAGTAGTTCAAGTATAAATTTGTAGTAAATATGTTGGGGCGGAATGTAAGAACAGGTAACAAAAATGGAAAAACGAGTGAAAGATACCTTAACGCATATAAATTCGATAGTACTTGAGACAGGTATTGTTATCAGACCCGATGATAGGGCGGAATGTACAGCAATAAGAACTCCACCACCCCCTACGATCAGTACGATCACGTCTAAAATAATTGAATTTAGAGGGTAGAACTGTGGCGTCAAAAACGTCAGGTTTTAACCAAGTCTCAGTAAAAGCAATTAGGTCAAAATCAAAAGCCAGACTATCTACTAATTGTTTAGTAAGTTTAGTATTAGGGCCTCTGACGTTCTGATAGCCGACAGAGAAGGAAGTTGTTAGTTTTTTGATAGAGTAGAAGAAGGAATAGATAAGGAAGGAGTGGAAATAGATGAGGAAGAAAGAGGAATAGATGGTGAAGGAATCATTGTTTGGCCCCGTGTCTTCCTTTTTCTGGATGTAAACTCCTTCACAATTAAGCTTTTCGGCCAGAAGCTAGAACTGCAGATACAGTCAAAGAACTCAATTGGAACACTGATTTTAAAAGATGAAATTTCTCTAGAATATGAAAATTTGAACTTTTCTATTGATATATTGGAGACATTCAGTTTAGCCCGAATCATCCGATGTAGCATCTGGGAGAAGTCTCGAAACAAAAATGTGTTTTTTAGGTGGCACTCCCACCAATGGTTTCGGCATTGCAGGTATTGCATCAGCTACCGCATTTATTGTAGCATCAGTTGCAACAAGTGGCACTCCGGCACTACTATCACTAGAATCCCTATCGGCAAAATCTATCGGTGTAGATTCTTGCCCAGACAAAACGGACACTACAGACATCGTCTGCGGAATTAGAGTTGGCATTGGTTGAGAGGGGGTCGGAACCGAAATCGATGTGGAGACCGGCAAACACAAGGACAAATCAGAAGTCTGTTCTCCTGCCTTCTTACGCTTTCGAGACTCAGTCAGTAGCGTTAAACTACTAAACTGTGACTCGACAGCTTTAAACTCTTGCGAGAGTTTAAGAAAATTGGCGGACAGACTCATCAGGTTATCCTTTGTTTGCCGCATGAAAAGTTCCATTTCATCTTCCACGATACGGCATGACTCACATCCCCATTTGAGACCCTTTTTTAGATCTAAAAGATCCTTTTTCCTGCATGTAAAGCCGGCGCACTTAACATGTACTGTAGTTTTACACAACCAACAGTAAATAAAACTATTCAGGGGTGAGGCGGGCTGCAAACAATTTTTAACCGAACAGACAGGCATTATGAGTTAATTTGATGAATTAGCAACCAAACAAATAAAAATGAGATATGTATTGGTATTAAAATATATAACTCACTCTGAGGTCCAGAAATAATAAGAAAGCGAAATATTGAGGGTGCACAAGGGTTAAAAGATAAAGAGAGCACTATAGAGTCTAAATTACAGCACACAACAGACTGCAGTATGAGCCCAAATAACGGCGACGAGTGAAACGAAAACGAAAAAAGTTAAAGAGCGCGAGCGCGGGAGCTAGAAATCACAAAAACAAAAAACACTGCAACAAGAACTCACAGAAATTGCAAGACAACAACAAATGAGCGTTGCTTGTGATTTACAAGAAGAAAAAAAAAAAAGGTGGGAAAGAGAGAAAGAAAAGAAGGGGAAAAAAAACCAACAAAGGTTTTAACAGAATTAAGGTTGTTAAAAATTATTAACACAAACACACAAAAAAAACTGACACCATGATATTACGATCTTACAGCGGATCGGGACCCTAATTTGTAACCGTAGCTCTTCCGGGTGGGATGGGTTGTTGCTGCAGTTTTCGAAACATCTCGCTACATATAATTTATTATAGAGTCCCTATGAAACTAAAAGAGAGAATTGCATTCTCCAAAAAAAACGAACAAACGTATGGCTTTTTAATGTCGCAAATAACAGGACAAAAAAAAAATACCACTAAGTTAATCAACTAGCTATCTAACGCGAACTCCTCCCAATGTATGATGTCTAGCTCTAGTATGGCTTAGATGTTGGCTGCCATTATGCATCTATACCCTCCCGTCCATGGCCAATAACAAAAGACAAAAATTATGATATGTTAAAGGACCCCAAATGCACATTCTATTTCATCATTTTTATATAATCATGTTGTGGGAACTTAGACTTCTATTCAAAATACATTTTTCTTATTTACTTATTCTTCAAAAACAATTTCATTCGCAAAGGCATTTTTCTTCTATTCACCGTATATAAATTCTCCCACTACTTTACTTAAATCTACGCTTCATTATTAACTATTGTATTACATGTTTTTGTTGTTTTCTTTAATTTTTTTTTTTTTTTTTTTTGTTATGATTACTGTAAACTATATAAACGAACAGATTTTACCCTGCATTTAGACTGATGCAATATAATATTTAAAATTTTTTTTACAAGGTTATTCAAAAAAATTAATTGCGACACCGAATGATTGATAGCACTTATATCTTTTAATAATTTTAATTTAATTAATTCAAAATTTCATGATCATTCGTAAGTGTAGTTTGTATGTGTGATAAAGGCAAATAAAATTTAGAATGCATAAGACAAATAAAAGAAAACAATAATAGCAAGTGAGCAGCATAAAATAGGTATATGTGGTTGTCAAACCCTTTTTTTTCTTTTGCACTTTACTTTTAATCACCATATGTTATGCGCTTTTGCGGTAAAAAAGGTAAAAGAGATAAAAAGAATACACTTACATTTTGGAAAGTCCACCGATGAAGGCCTTCAGCAGCTGGATCGTGTGTTGATTTTTGATGTTTTTAAATATATTTTTTTATGGTTTTGTTTTAAAGAATTATACGATTCAATTAGTGTTTTAAATGCTTAATACCGACACACAAACTCACAATAAAAAAATTGACTCTAACATAGGTGCGCTGAAAAAGGGTATCTTTCTATTCGTTATCGAATTGACACTTTTAATTTCAATAAAAATTTTCGTTTCTTTTGCAAATACAATTTTTTTTTTTTTTTGTTTACAACCCCGACAACTAAAATTAATAAATTTTTTTTTTTCTAATAATTTTTGTAACTGAGTATGTTTTGTTTGTTCATTTACAAACAAAAATTTTCTGTATGACCACTTTATAATTTTTCTCTCCTTTTTGCACACAACTTTTCGCCTTGTGACAGCTAACATTCCAACTGGCAAAACTATGACGTCACTGTTGACTAATGTTTAAAACCAGCGATTTAATTTTCTCCTTCTGTAGAGTTTGGTTGAATTGTCGTCTTGGCCATGTGGTGTTGGTGATAGGCCTATGACGATTTATGCCAAAATTTACGTAAATTTTTCCTAGATCGAATAATGTGATTTTAGACGAATGTCAAAAAAAAATTTTCTAGTCGACATACCTTGTGAAATGAATATAATGACCTATGAATAACCTATGGTTATAGGGTTCACCACGAGGTCTTTAGGTTAGGCTTACGCCTCCTATGCCTCTAGGTCGAGATTTTGTATCCAAAAATTTAATTATTCCAGCTGCCTTTTTCTTTTTGGCTTGTTGCTGGCTTACGAATATTTTGTTTAACCCGAGTGAATTTATTTATTTGGTGATTTTCACCAGAAAAAAATTTTAACTGTTCACTTTATTTTTCGGGGAACGAAAGCAATTCGTCGTTAAGCCAGAATAATGAAAAGAGGTGGAAGTGTGGGTGGAAGGTTCTTATATACCCTTTCCCTTCTATTCTCAAAGCCCTCCCTTTATGAAGTTAGCTGCGCTTACGCTGCAAAGCTTCTGCAGAGATGCATTATTACTATAAACGGTTATGAATTCGCCGTATATTTTTGATCGCACTCGATAGTTTGCGATAAACTCAAATATGCGTCGGATAATTAGTATTTAAATTTACATGCAACCATTACAAACACAGGTAATTCTGACAACTACCAGGAGGAAGATTAACTGGAATTTTAAGGTCGAATATCCTTCGCATGATAAGTTCCAATTTCTTTCCCCTGCAAAGTTTCCAATAAATAATACGCATTTCCCAATTTCTTCTTAACTCGACATTGCGAGAACTGAGGTCCTAATTTCTTATTATAGTTCTGACTAAAATTGCTCAAGTTAAAATTTCTTTTAAAAACTTCTTGGCCGACCTTGAATGAAACGGGACTGGATCTTAAATTGTATTGTCTTACATTACATTCGTATGCTTTTTTACTATTGTCTAGAATATCCTTACGAATCAAGGTAAGAGTATCTGTTCTACTAAAGGGTATGGATTCTTCTAACAATTGTAAATTTCTCAAAAGTTTATATTCATCGCCATGATTAATCATATTTATTCCAAATAGAGCCTTGTATGGTGAACATCCTAGAGACTGATGAAGTGCTGACCTAAGAGCACAAGATATATTTGTTAAATATTTATCCCATTCTCGTTGATCCTGTTTTAAATATGACCTCACCGCGGACAATAGCGATCTATTAACTCTTTCAGCTGCGTTACTCTGCGGTGAGTATAGCGCAGTAAAAATATGCTTAATTCCGTATTTAGATAGAAAGGCTTCAAAGGCAACCGCCTTGAACTGGGATCCATTGTCGCTGATAATAATTTCTGGTACTCCATAACAGTGAAAGATTTGCTTTTCTAAAAATTCCTGAATCAAATTTGATGTAAATTTTTTCATTGGGCAAAGCCAATGGTATCTGCTAAAATGGTCAAGAACTATAAGCAAACCAATATGTCCTGATTTACTTCGCGGGTATGGTCCTAGTAAGTCAATATACAATTTTTGAAACGGTCTGACTGAAACACTTTGTACTCCCATGGGGAGGTCTTAATATTTTGTTGGGAGCTTTCGTTTCTTTACAGGTGACACAAGTGCTTATGTATTCTCGAACCTGTTTGGATAATCCTGGCCAAAATAAATTTCTTCTTAATCGCTCTATAGTTTTTTGAACACCTCCATGTGCCGATAACATATTATCATGAGCTTGTTCTATTGCTATTAATCTTAATTTCTCCGGTACCCATAATTTCCAGCAATATGAATTATCTTCTTCGCTTCCACATGAATGTTCGGTTCGAATATATACAAATTTGTCCTTCACTTGTAAGTCTGGGAATTTTTCTAAATTCTCACAAACCCTTTGTTTGAGTTCTAAATATTCCTTATCTAAAAAAGCTGATGATTCCAAATCTATTATTGGTTCCATCTTTTCCAGAGATTCTATGTCTGCTTCCCAAATTCTTGACAAAGCGTCTGGAACTACATGATCTTTTCCTTTTCGGTGTGAAATCGTAAACTTAAACGCTTGTAAACGTAATATCCATCTGGCTAATCGTCCTGATACGTTTTGTTGTCTCATTAGCCATAATAAACTGGAGTGATCCGTTACAACTTCGAACTCCTGTAACTCCAAATAACATCGAAACTTTTCTATGGCTAGAATGACTGCTAAACATTCACGTTCTGTTACGCTATAATTTCTTTGCGCCTTGCTTAGTTTCTTAGACATGTATGCTATAGGTTTTTCTTCTTGATTATCGGACAACTGAACCAAAACTGCTCCAACCCCTTTATCGCACGCATCACAATGCACGAAAAATTTCTGATCGAAATTTGGATTTGCTAATACCGGAGCCGTGGTTAAAAGAGATTTAAGTTTATCCATTGCTTTCTGTGCCTCTAAAGTCCACTTAAACGTTTTTTTTGTAGCCAGTATATCAGTAATCGGGCAGCTAATTTCTGCAAAATTTCTGATAAACCTTCGGTACCAACCGCAAACTCCTAAAAACCCACGAACTTGCTTCAAACTCTTCGGCGTTGGCCAATTTAAAATACAAGAAATCTTAGCAGGATCTGTGGAAATTCCTCCGCTACCTATTACATAGCCCAAATAATTTATTTTTGTCACACAAAATTGGCTCTTGGCCAAGTTAAGCGTCAAATTGGCTTTACGAAATTGTTCTGCTATTCTTACCAGAACTGCTAAATGAGACTGAAAATCTGATGTTACAATGCATAGGTCATCAAGATAACCAAAAGCACAATGACGTAACTCTGGTGGAATAATTTCGTCCATCAGGCGACACATGGTTGCGGCGGCATTACATAGTCCAAAAGGCATAACTGTAAACTGATACAATGGCCTTCCCGGAATTGTGAATGCTGTTAACGCCTTTGATTGCTCTGTTAGACATATCTGCCAATAAGCGTCTTTTAAATCTAGTTTTGAAATGATATTTGCTTTCGGTAATCTAGCAAATATACCCTCGATGCTTTGCAATGGGTATGCATCTTTGTGAGTTACTTCATTCACCTTTCGCGCGTCTAGACATAACCTCACTTTGTTAGGCTTCACTACCATTCTCATTGGAGAGCTCCAAGCGCTTTGAGATGGTTCTATTACTCCTAGGCTTATCATTCTATCTACTTCTTGGTATAAAAGCTTTTCTACTGCAGGACTTACCGGATAATATCTCTGCTTTACTGGTTTGGCCTCACCTACATCAATGTGGTGTTCTAGCAAAGACGTGCGACCAAGGCCCTGTTTTTCAAAGTTAGGAAAAAACTCCTTGACTATCTCTAATTGTTGCAACTCTTTTTCAGTTAATGGACATGTTTCTGTTTCTTTATCTAATTCAAACTCAGATACGCGTTCTACTGAACTTATAATTCCTGGAGCTAGATTAAAAATTCTCCAAAAATCTATGCCTAGTATCAGACGTTGCTTAATAGAAGGTATAACATATAATTCCATATCTTTCTCTTGGTCCTTATATTGGAGCTTTACTGGCATAACCCCTAAAACCTTATGCTGCTTTCCATCAGCTGTTTTCACATTGGAACCCAAGCTTTTAAATTGTTTATATTTGGACCATTCTTGCTGGGCTAAATCTGCACCCACGCAACTTACATTTGCACCAGTGTCTAACAAACCCAATTCAGAAAATTGTAAAAAGGAGACTTGTGCATAACTACGCATATCAGTTTTGTCTTGGAATATTGTAGATATAAGTATCTTACTTTTAGCTCTTATATTTTTAAAAAACTTCCTCCTTCGGTGTGTATTTCTTTTTATTCTATTTTTCGGTGCTTCAAAAATTCTGTTCTTAATTTCTAAATAGTTTTTCCATTTTTCGTGATAAGGCAAAAACCTAAGGTTATGATTAACATGTGAGCTATTCTCTATTTGACTATCTGTTTTAGATTGATTCAAATAATCGGATAGGCTTGGTTTTTTGGTTTCTATTGGTTGTGGGACAGCCTCACTGACTGGGATGCCCCTACTTGCCGGTTTTCCGAACGCTTCTTGCAGTTCACACAATTGGGCTTATAAATGTTAGGCGTACCGCACCCGTAACAAAATATTCTTCTCTCTTCTAAACAATCTTCCCACTTATGGCCTTGAATACAACAGTTCCAACAAGATAACTTCTCAGTGTTTTTCTGTAGAGCTGCTACTTGAGAATGACCTTCAATTGTGCTTGCTTCTTCTTCTACTTCCTCTAATGCATATACTCGGTGTGATCCTATCTCTTTTCCTCGTGTATTTGAAAACTTGATACGACTCGCTTCTTTAAGAAAATTCTCTCTCTTTTGTACCAGATGACGTAGGTGACTGATTGACCGTATTTCCTCGAAAAGTAGTCGATCCTTTAGATCAGCCAATAAATTACCTTGTACAATTTCTACTAATTCGTCTTCTTCTAATCTTGTAGGCAATCGATCCATTAATTGACATATTGCTTCGTAAAAACCTTCGAAAGTTTCTCCTGGTTTCTGTTTGCGAGCTCTTATTTGTTCCCTTATTTCATAATTGGACCTACTGTCTTTATATTGATGGCGTATCGCTAAACAAAACTCTGACCAGGTAAGATGGTCAATTCCCTTATGGTATCGCCAGTACCAATCTTTAGCTTTGCCAATCAAAACAATGTGTATATTCCTACATAAAGCTTCAAAATCTCCTCCTAAATGTTCTCGAGTCAACGTTTTTGCTCTATATAGAAATTCTTCCACGGGTAACCCGTTAGAAGATCCATCAAAATGGATTCCCCACTTCTGAATCACCTCAGCCACTTTATTTGTGCCTATTAATTGATAATGAGTTCTTCTGCTACTACTCTGCGATCTGTTTAGTCGAATATGACTGTTTTGTTGCGCGTTGCTACTTATTGAAGAAATAACCCGTTCTACTGTCTGCTGAATAAGAGATTCCATTTCCGCTCGATTTATTTCGTTACGTAAAGGCCGATTAACGGGACGTCGTGTGTTCCTTCGACGACTTGGTCTACCTCTCTGACGAATTGGTCTGGGTATTGATTGCGGAACTTCTCCATGTTGCGTACTATTCCCTGCATCTAAGGGTAATAAGCCGGCTTGACTTGTGTTGTGTATTTGTGCTTCAATAACGTTTACGTTTATGAGCTCTTCTGTTCTTGGGTCTTCATTTACGCTACGTGCAAAGGATCTGGTGACGGGTCTAACTTTTTTTCCTTGCTGGTTTATTTTAATTACCTTTAAGTCCTTCTCCTGCACTTTAGTAAAACACGCTGGACATTCTTCTTTTTCTTTTATATAATTTAGGATACAAGCTTTGTGAAATGAATGCTTGCAATTAGTAATAACTCTGATCTGCGTTTGTGTTTGAGTTTCGCTACAGACCAGGCAAATATTTTCCCCAGAATTTGCGGGATTATTTACTTCCTCTGTACTGTGTTGTAAAGGCATTTTTTTTTTTTTTTTTTTTAATTTTTCCCACAGAACAAGAAAATATAATATGTGAAATAGATTTTAATTTTTTTTCTAGAGCTTTTTATCGTTTTCATAGATGGAGTTTTAATATATTTACTATTGAATCTAGTTCTCTGATTTCAAAAGTGTTTAGAAATGTCTTCTAATAACTATGCTCATCTTTGGACAAGTGTACGCTTAGGCATTACCTTGAGATTCCAAAAGATTGTGCATGTATGTATCCTTTCAAACATTATCTTTAACTAACAATTTTTTTAATCAGGGTAAGTGCAATTTAAAATTTTTCCTATGCGAAACGAAAGTAACTTTTGACTTTAGTTTATACCGGTAACATTGGTCGATGGTAATCACATGCGCAATCACTCGAATTCCGAATGTGTATATAAATCAAATCGCGACTACTACGTCTCCTAATTAAAAAATTAAATTCACTCTGAAGGCAAAACGAGCTAATTGTGATACGTCTAGGCTTTAAACCTGAGCGAATTAAAAAAATTGCTCTATATATTTTTTGGTTCTTGAGTTTTTTTAATTAAATATTTTTACTAAAGTGTTGGTTGACAACCATCAGCTTCTGCTAACTAGCTCAAATTCCATACACTGTGCAAATAAATTAATAAAAAAACTTCCCTTTGACGAGTCACATTATCATGAGCCACTCAAGACCAAATCCTTACATTTAATCTTTCGATTTATACCTAATATAAACGTTGAACTTGACCTGTGTGCCCCACGTGTTGGGCGCCAAAATTATGTACAGTAGCAGTGTAGTGTTGGCTCTCAAAAAAAAACTGACACCATGATATTACGATCTTACAGCGGATCGGGACCCTAATTTGTAACCGTAGCTCTTCCGGGTGGGATGGGTTGTTGCTGCAGTTTTCGAAACATCTCGCTACATATAATTTATTATAGAGTCCCTATGAAACTAAAAGAGAGAATTGCATTCTCCAAAAAAAACGAACAAACGTATGGCTTTTTAATGTCGCAAATAACAGGACAAAAAAAAATACCACTAAGTTAATCAACTAGCTATCTAACGCGAACTCCTCCCAATGTATGATGTCTAGCTCTAGTATGGCTTAGATGTTGGCTGCCATTATGCATCTATACCCTCCCGTCCATGGCCAATAACAAAAGACAAAAATTATGATATGTTAAAGGACCCCAAATGCACATTCTATTTCATCATTTTTATATAATCATGTTGTGGGAACTTAGACTTCTATTCAAAATACATTTTTCTTATTTACTTATTCTTCAAAAACAATTTCATTCGCAAAGGCATTTTCTTCTATTCACCGTATATAAATTCTCCCACTACTTTACTTAAATCTACGCTTCATTATTAACTATTGTATTACATGTTTTTGTTGTCTTCTTTAATTTTTTTGTTTTTTTTTTGTTATGATTACTGTAAACTATATAAACGAACAGATTTTACCCTGCATTTAGACTGATGCAATATAATATTTAAAATTTTTTTTTTACAAAGTTATTCAAAAAAATTAATTGCGACACCGAATGATTGATAGCACTTATATCTTTTAATAATTTTAATTTAATTAATTCAAAATTTCATGATCATTCGTAAGTGTAGTTTGTATGTGTGATAAAGGCAAATAAAATTTAGAATGCATAAGACAAATAAAAGAAAACAATAATAGCAAGTGAGCAGCATAAAATAGGTATATGTGGTTGTCAAACCTTTTTTATTCTTTTGCACTTTACTTTTAATCACCATATGTTATGCGCTCTTGCGGTAAAAAAGGTAAAAGAGATAAAAAGAATACACTTACATTTTGGAAAGTCCACCGATGAAGGCCTTCAGCAGCTGGATCGTGTGTTGATTTTTGATGTTTTTAAATATATTTTTTTATGGTTTTGTTTTAAAGAATTATACGATTCAATTAGTGTTTTAAATGCTTAATACCGACACACAAACTCACAATAAAAAAATTGACTCTAACATAGGTGCGCTGAAAAAGG
Organism: Drosophila tropicalis; assembly: GCF_018151085.1. Classification (NCBI taxonomy): domain Eukaryota; kingdom Metazoa; phylum Arthropoda; class Insecta; order Diptera; family Drosophilidae; genus Drosophila; species Drosophila tropicalis. Next base: position 52,824 of record NW_027172553.1, read on the forward strand.
GTATCTTTCTATTCGTTATCGAATTGACACTTTTAATTTCAATAAAAATTTTCGTTTCTTTTGCAAATATAATTTTTTTTTTTTTTTTGTTTACAACCCCGACAACTAAAATTAATATTAATTTTTTTTTCTAATAATTTTTGTAACGGATTATGTATTGTTTGTTCATTTACAAACAAAAATTTTCTGTATGACCACTTTATAATTTTCTCTCCTTTTTGCACACAACTTTTCGCCTTGTGACAGCTAACATTCCAACTGGCAAAACTATGACGTCACTGTTGACTAATGTTTAAAACCAGCGATTTAATTTTTCTCCTTCTGTAGAGTTTGGTTGAATTGTCGTCTTGGCCATGTGGCGTTGGTGATAGGCCTATGACGATTTATGCCAAAATTTATGTAAATTTTTCCTAGATCGAATAATGTGATTTTAGACGAATGTCAAAAAAAAATTTTCTAGTCGACATACCTTATGAAATGAATATAATGACCTATGAATAACCTATGGTTATAGGGTTCACCACGAGGTCTTTAGGTTAGGCTTACGCCTCCTATGCCTCTAGGTCGAGATTTTGTATCCAAAAATTTAATTATTCCAGCTGCCTTTTTCTTTTTGGCTTGTTGCTGGCTTACGAATATTTTGTTTAACCCGAGTGAATTTATTTATTTGGTGATTTTCACCAGAAAAAAATTTTAACTGTTCACTTTATTTTTCGGGGAACGAAAGCAATTCGTTGTTAAGCCAGAATAATGAAAAGAGGTGGAAGTGTGGGTGGAAGGTTCTTATATACCCTTTCCCTTCTATTCTCAAAGCCCTCCCTTTATGAAGTTAGCTGCGGTTACGCTGCAAAGCTTCTGCAGAGATGCATTATTACTATAAACGGTTATGAATTCGCCGTATATTTTTGATCGCACTCGATAGTTTGCGATAAACTTAAATATGCGTCGGATAATTAGTATTTAAATTTACATGCAACCATTACACATATGGGGGAGCATGGAGACGTCGCGAGTAAGGGCGATTAGTTTATAGCGGCTCAACTACCGGCTCGTTCGCTCACCATACACACACCCACTTAGCCTACCATTAGCATAAGAAAACACTTGGAAGAAATAAATGAAGTATCACGTGAAAAGTGAAGTGTTTCTTGTGGGCTTTCTAAAACATCGAACCTTAGCGCCAAACTCAACAATTCTATAAATTATGCCAGGAATTAATTCTATAATTAATTCTATAAACTATAGGCCATGAATTAATTCTATAAATTTATTCTACAGATTAATTCTATAAATTAATCTAACAGTGGTAAACCACTAAAGGAACCGAAAAAGTTAATTATTTAACTCAACTCGACGCGTCAACCCACGGTTCTACACGTCAATCATATAGAGGTTAACCTCGATGATTGCATAACCAATCACTAAATTGTGATACATAACCTCAACGGTCAACCGTTTACGACCTACATAGGTCACGTAACTAATCAACATCGCTTAAAAGTATAAACTCATTGGTAAACCATGGCAACAAAAGACTTATCAAGCGGAATATATCATTGCAAGATGTGCATGCAGGCAGGAAGACAATGACCTCATGTTGCAATGCAATCGATACTGTTCCTGGTATCATTTCGACTGCGTTGGAGGAGAAGTCTGAGAACAGCTGGAACTGCGACTGCGTCAACGTGTCTACGGAAGTCATCACAACCATATTGAGCAACGCATTGCAGAACCTCGGATATACCACACGAGCAGGCGAACCTCAGGCTACTTCGTCACCAGCAAAACCAACGGGGCCGCTACAAGAACCGGATCGGGACTTTGGACTATGCCCGCCAAAAATATTCCAGGACGCAGCTAGGACAGCTGTTCCTATTTTTACTTCTGCCAAACAAAAAGCGATGGTCACATACTCAGCTGTGCGTGACACGTGGCATTACGATCACGAGGCACCGCAGCTGCCGTTCCTAACCTCAAACAACACGCGTGCTACGGCACGCGAACCACCGCACCTAAGTGCTACGCCGATGGCACCCTGGAATTTTACGAATATTCAAAACAGGGCTGCATCGTACTATCCAGAAAATAAAGTGCGAATGGACGTAGACCTAAACACAGCAATACCAAGCGATACCGAAAGAGCTTCCAACATTTGATGGCAATCCTCAGAACTGGATTCTACAGTAGTTTTCAGACAAGTACGGAAATCGCTGGGTATACGAATGCAGAAAATCTTAAGCGGCTGCAAGCTAGCCTAAACTCCTTTTACCAGCAATGGTCGCTGAAATCATACAAACATTACGTATGTGTTTCGGTCGGCCAGAGCATATTTTGCACAATTTACTGGAAAAAGCGCGGCAACTACCCGCAATAAAAGATAAGCTTGAACCACTGTGTGTACGAAACATCTACTCAACGATGGAAGCATGTGGACTCACAGGTTACAGAACCCAATGCTCGTACAAGAGCTACTAGAGAAAATCCCCACACAACTAAAGCTGCAGTGGGCAATGTTTCCCAAAGACACTAAGATACCATCAATGGAATCTTTTAGCGAATGGATCTACGAAATAGCTGAAGCAGCAAGCCAGGTAACATCGCCGCTTTACCATAAGAAGAGCGGAAGACTAAATCATCACACAGAGGCACCTAAAGAGCAGGTCAAGGAAATTACGTCCGTCGTATGTAACGAACCCGGGCACAAAATACACAGCTGCCCATCGTTCAAAGCCACGCCACATCAACAAAAGATGTCTTTTCTGAAAAATCACAAGCTCTGCCAACAATGCCTAAACCGTCATCACCAAAAGTGCCAACGTGAGAAGGTTTGCGGCATACGAGGCTGCCGAAGAAACATCAACATATTTCCGTTCATTCCAATACAAATCATTAATAAAACGAAAGTCACTAACACTTTTGCATTTCTAGATGAGCGATCGGCACTAACGCTCATCGACAACAAGGTCTTTAAGCAGCTCGGCTTAAAAGGCGTTCCAGATCCACTGTGCCTAAAATGGACCAACGATACAACATGCAAAGAAAATGCATCGGAACGTGTCACGCTTACGGTTGCCAATCCACATAATGGCAATCAATTCTACTTGGAAGAGGTTCACAGTGTAGATAACCTGGATCTACCTGTACAGTCTATTGACATAAGGGCTCTCGCCAAAGACGTGGTACGAGTGGCGATCTGTGGTGATATTGCCGAGATGTTCCACCAGATCCGAGTGAGACCAGCAGACACCCATGCGCAAAGGTTTCTGTGGTTCGACAGCAAATCCGAGAAGCAAGAGCCTAATGTCTACTTTCGGAATCAATTGCGCACCCTGCATTGCACACTTTATTCGCGACAAAAATGCAGATCGATTCTGCCAACAGTACCCTCAAGCAGCACAAGCCGTGAAGGACTATCACTACGTGGATGATTTTATATACAGTGGCGACGACTACGTGGATGTCGGAAAGATCGCAACTCAAGTCAGAGATATCCATGCAGCAGGTGGTTTCCACATACGCAATTGGTCTTCGAACTCAAAGGAGGTCCTCCGAATACTAAAGAGCGATTCGCTGCTCCCCAAGCTTCAAAAAACCAAAAAAAGATATTATATTGGGTGCCGAACTCCGACGTATTCACATTCATCTGCAAGTTCGCCAGGCTGAAGCGCAACGTTTTGGACAGCGACAAAACACCAACCAAACGCGAACTCTTGCAAGTACTTATGTCAATGTACGACCCACTCGGCTTCATCTCATGCTTTACAATAGAGCTGAAAATCCTATTGCAAGAAGTCTGGAGAAGCGGCATTGGCTGGGATACTGGTTTGCCCGACGCATTGTTACCCAAATGGATACGATGGAAACGGATCCTTACAACAATCGCCGGATTGACCATCCCGAGATGTTATTTCAACAGCAGCGATCAAATCCATAATGACCCACACGTTCGTTGACGCCAGCGAATTGGCATACGCAGCAGTCTGCTACCTTAGCTTCGTGGCCTCCAAGGCGAACGTGGCACCGTTGAGTCCACTATCTATACAAAGGATGGAACTGCAGGCCGCAGTTATCGGAGCAAAGCTGAGTAACCGAATCCAACACAATCCAAGTTTGTCAATTAATTCGAGTTGTTATTGGTCCGACTCAAAAACTGTTCTCAAATGGCTTCGTATGGATCCACGAAAGTTTCAGCAATTCGTCATGCACCGCGTGGTCGAAATGCAGATCTTGCTACTAAAACAAACAACGCCAATAAATATAAAACTTGGCTACACGGTCCAGACTATTTGTTGCAGGATCAACACGAGTGGCCAAAATGCGATGATTTGGGGCCACCAAACAATGCTGAAGTCAGGCACAACATACTCTTCATCGACAATGCGCCGATGGAGCTAAAACTTAACGCGGAATATTTTTCCGACTGGCGCAGGCTATATCGAGCTTTAGCGCGCTTTGTTCTCTATATTGAGAAACTGAAAGCGAAACAAAAGAAGGCATCGCCACCTACAGAGGTGTCTTACGAGATGATTCAGCAGGCACGCACACTCCTACTGCGGCATGCGCAGTCATCTGAATTCAACCCAGAAATTCGCAACTTAACGAGAGGTAAACCTTTAAAAACAAATTCTAAACTCATATGTTTGAATATCTTCCTAGATGAAAACCAGCTCCTGCCCGAGGGAGAGCAGAAAACCTAAACGGCCAAAACCAAATACTGCTCCCATATGGGCACCACATTACTCCGCTCATAGTGAACTGGTATCATCAGGAAATGCACCACACATCCCATGAGACGTGTATTAACAGGATTCGAGGCATGTTTTACATACCACGCCTACGAGTCTTATACAAAGGCATGCGGAAGTCTTGCCAAAGCTGTAAAAATGAGAGCGCCATGCCTGTTCCACCGCAAATGGCTCCCTTGCCCATCGCCAGGCTGGCTGCCTACCAACGTCCCTTCACTTACGTCGGTATCGACTACTTCGGGCCCTTCTTGGTTGCTGTAGAACGGCGAAGCGAAAAAGATGGGGCGTTATTTTCACCTGCCTAACCATACGGGCAGTGCATATAGAACTGGCGTGCTCTCTGGACACTGCATCGTGCATAATGTGAATCCGAAACTTTATCAATCGGCGCGGGACCCCAAGTGAAATTTACAGCGACAATGGCACTAACTTCAAAGCTGCCGAAAAGATTATCTGTGACAAACGCAGACGATCAACTTCAACGCCGTGCAACCGGCGTTCGATAACATCAAATGGAAATTTAATCCACCAGCCGCTCCTCATATGGGGGGAGCATGGGAGCGACTTGTTCGTTCCGTCAATACTGTTCTCTACGCAATCTGCCCAGCGAGAAAATTCACCAGTGAGGGCCTACAAAGCGCACTCTGTCTGCACTTTTGTCTCTCTGGACAGCAAAGACGACGAGGCTATCACCCCAAACCACCTACTACTAGGATCAGCAAGCGGCTATAAACCAGTCTTCAAACCACATACACCGTACAGCACATGTGGCAAGCTGTACAAGAATTCGCCGATCAATTCTGGCGACGATGGGTACGCGAATACGTTGCAGGAAAATGGTTTACGAAGTGACCACCAATAGCAGCTGGAGACGTCGTTGTAATATTGGACGAGACTCTGCCCCGAAATAGATGGCCAAAAGGTATAGTCGAGCAAACAATCCTGGCCAAAGACAACCAGGTGCGTCGAGTGATCATCAGAACCGCCAACGGGACTCTTCCAACGGCCAGTGGCAAAAGTAGCTGTATTAGACGTCGGCTGTAATGGAGCAAAGCAACCCCCTGAAGAGAGCAGCTTTACTGGGGGGGGGAATGTTGCCGCCGAAATCCGCTAACTGCCCAGCAGACCCGACGCAGCCACCAACCATATCACTCATTCTCTTTCATTTTCATACTTATACTTAAGCGCCAGCCTACGTGCTGGGAAATTAACCGTTGCATCTTGCGCTTTAAGCTTACATGTTAGGTTCTATGCTTGTTACTAAGCGGCGGACAGAACAGTTTGGTTACAACCGCGAGTAAGGGCGATTAATTTATAGCGGCTCAACTACCGGCTCGTTCGCTCACCATACACACACCCACTTAGCCTACCATTAGCATAAGAAAACACTTGGAAGAAATAAATGAAGTATCACGTGAAAAGTGAAGTGTTTCTTGTGGGCCCGCTAAAACATCGAACATTAGCGCCAAACTCAACAGGTATATTTAATTGGAAAATTTCTTGCCTAATTGATGAGAATCTTTTGTAGCGCGTTCGAAAACTTAATACTTATATTGTCTGGACCTTGACGCGTACAATGCGAAGTAGGTTCAAGTGTAAGCTTTCTGCTCTCTGACGTGACGGTCGTGTTTTTGCATAGCTCCTGAGTTTTTATTAATATTTATTGTTTTTTCTCAATTTTTAATTGTGCTTAGTTTGTTTACACTTCCGCTGGTGTTGTTCGCTTGACTCCCTTGTGTTTTATTTCCATAATTCGCCAAATTAATCAGTTTAAACAGTTTTTTCTTTTTCGTGATTAGTGTTTGGTGCATTTACATTTTTTTTTTTTTTTTTTTTTTCTTTCGTCATTGCTTCTGCAGTTGCTCCCCTCATCGCCCCCATCATACCATCAGTGCTAGTGGCTTTGTTGTTCTCTCTGCTTTGTGCTTGTGCTTAGCTTCTCTCCCGCGTAATCACTTTTGTAAGGCCGCCTCTCAAAGCTCGGCTTATAACTGTTCTTGCACTCTCTGTTGTGCTGTGCACTCTAGCTGTCTCTTTGTTTTATTTGTAATTATTGATTATAATCAATAATAAATCAATAAATAATTATTTATCAATAATTATCTTTGTGCTGTGAATTTAATTTTTCTATATATTCTTATATATATATAATTTTTTTTGCCTTTCTTTCGGCTTTTCAATGGCTTGTTGTCTACCTAATTGCAAACATTCTGATCGTTTTGATGATCAGTATAGAGCAATATCTTGTTGGCTCTGCGATAATCTTATTCACTTAAAATGTGCTGGCCTCAATGGCCGCGCCTACGACAAATTTTCTGGTTTGTCTGTGTCTAAGCCTGAGCTTGGCTTAATGCGCTGGACTTGCCCATCTTGTGCCAGCCAGCAGCTTGATTTTAGCCGTATGTATAGGGATCTTCGTTTAAGGTTTCTTTCTTTAAACAAACTGGCCAAACAGCTGTCAAACGAGTGTGACTCTAGCGTTCAATTATTGTCGCAATTCAAATTTGTTCCACCTTCTGAGAAATTGCACAAGAAATGTACCGTCTTGAGTTGCCTCGTAAGCAGTCGCCAGCTCTCTCTATTACTTCCTCTCCGATTTTACTTTCGCCTACACCATCTTCTTGTCCCTCTTTATGCTCTTCTTTTCAGATTGAAGTACCCATTACAAGCCCTGGTGTACCTCAATCTATCCCTCACGGGAACTCTGATCAATCACAGGATCATGCCGGCTCTCAATCACTTGCGGATCCCAATGCTCCTCCGCCTCCACTAACTGTAGTGCCTCATCGCAAACAATTATTTATTTCTAGGCTTGCTCCAGATACTTCTGAGTCGTCTGTGGCAGCTTACATTGGTAATATTTGCCCTGCTAAGGTTTTAATTCAAAAGTTTAAGTTTTCTAGGCCTCGCGAAATCTCCTCTTTTAAAATTACAGTACCAAATGAGTACTTCTCAGCTATGGTTGACCCTAATTTTTGGCCAGAGGGCCTAGTTGTACACGAGTTTGCGCCCAATAAGCGCTCTCGTCCGTTGCCTGTCCACCTTCCTACTTTATCTTCTGCTTCAAAAAACTAATAACGTCTAGTCTTTGCATTCATTATCAAAATGTAAGAGGACTTCTTACCAAGCTGTCGAACCTTTTCTGTGATAGCCAAACCTTTTCGGCTGACATATTAGCTTTCTCTGAAACTTGGCTTAACTCCTCTGTTTTAGATAATGAAATTCTTTCTAATAATTTTATTTCTTATAGGCCTGATCGTGTTGGTCGTCGTGGCGGTGGAGTACTCATTGCTGTAGACTCGAATCTGTCTTCAAGTGTGGTGCCGATTGATCTCCCCTTAGGTGTTGAGTTAATTTGCGTCGAAGTTACATGTTCTAACTTTAGCGTATATATCTCTTGTTCATATATTTCTACAGCTTCTGATATCATAAAGATCTACGTGCACCATGCTGATGCTTTACGAACTATTTTTGGTCGTCTTAAAGATCGTTATGTTCTTATAGTTTTATGTGATTTTAACTTGCCTAATATTTCTTGGCTTGTTGATGATAATCTATCTTTCTTAATTCCTTCATCTCAGCATGTTTTTCTTGATAGCCTACTTGAATGTCCACTATATCAGTTGAATTCTTTCCTTAACTGTTCTAAAAGAATCCTTGATCTTGTTTTTGTCTCTGATCCCATTGTTAGTGCTGTATCGCTAACACAGCCACTAGTGAAACCTGAAGATCCTTATCATCCTACCATTGAAGTTACTATTTCTTACAATTCCGTTACTAATTTATTTAAAAACATCTCAAATTCTCGTCGTAGATGTTTTCGTAAAACAAATTTCAATCTTCTTAACAGCCTTATTTTCTCTTTTGATTGGTCGTTTCTATTTGAGTGCTGCGATATAGATTGTGCAGTGAAGTTTTTCTATTCTGCTCTTAATTCTCTAATTGATAAATGCGTTCCTTATGTGAATGTCTCTACCGTCTCCAGCTCGCCAGTCTGGTTCACACGTAGGCTCTCTAATCTTCGTAACATTAAATCGAGATATTTTAAAAGATTTAAAAAAACTGGTTCGCGACTTGACTATGCAAATTATTGTATAAGTTAAGCACTTCTATCATAACAAGGAGTCAAGTACTTATACCATAAAACCCAAGTCCGTCAACACATGCCCATTGGCCGATCCTATTTCATCATCACAAGCAATTCCCATTGGTCAACCCCACCCAGTCGTCACATGCCCATTTGTCGCATGATCGCCTGTCTCAAATAACAGTCCGATAGCTAGGATAAACAACAAGTCACCCCACTCAATCGTCAGATGCCAATTTGTCGCATGATCGCCTATCCCCAGCAACAGTCCGATCGTTAGGATAAACAACAAACCTGATACCCAGAATCACCCCACAAATTTCGGCAATAAACAAAGAATGGTCCTGAACACTTGTGTAAACAAAGAATGGTCCCACGCTCTTAGTGGACTATTGGACTCAGCCAACGCCGCCGCCTGCGACGACGTCAATTATCCAAGCCTTCATCCAACATAATCAAATCATAGAAAATCAGTCTTAAGCCTAAGTCCAAACCATCCGGTAAAACTTCGCTTTAGCTCCGCGGAATTCACTCAGTCAGAATCTTTCAGTTATCATTAAGTTGTAATTGTAAAGTGACTTTAAATAAAAATTGTATTTTTTTATACCGTGAGTGAAGGAAGTGTTTAATTGGCGCCCGAGCAGGGACCCTGCTAAATAAAACTTGATCGAGTGTTAGTGAAAGATATCAGTGGTCGTGACCGAGAAAACGCGTTAAATGCCTTAAAGTGTCAACGAAATAAAAACACTATATTGAACTACACTAAGAATCAGACAGGGTCAAATTTATCGCTGCAATTTCCTCCAAGATCCGTTCAGAGGAAAACTGATAACCCAAACGTGTTTGCCCAGGAGCGTTAGTACCTTCAACGTTGGAAAAGCGAGCCCTCCTACAAGCCGATCAGTACAAGCACCGAAGATGTTATTAATAATGTAAGTTAAGCAAAATAATTCTAAGTGAAAGAAAATCAAGAAAAGAAAAAAGAATTTGTGTAAACACAGTGAGAAAAAAATTTGTGAACCAAAACCAAAAGTTTAAATTTAAAAAGAAAAAAGAAAAACACAAGCTAAAATATTTATAAAATCCTTAATTAAATTTTTTCTCACACTCAAGAAAAAAGAATCAAAAATTGAAAAAGAAACTAGTAATAAGTAATCCCAAAAAAAGGGGAAAGAAATAATTCAAAATTTAAAAAAAAAAAAATTTTTTTTAAAAAAAGAGAATAATCATTTAATATTGAAAAATTTGCATAATACCACAAATTAAGATTTAAGAAATAATTTTGAAAAAAAAGAGAATAATCATCTAATATTGAAAAATTTGCATAATACCACAAACTAAGTATTTAAGTACCAAAAACCATTTCCACCAAGATTAGCGGACATACCGCTATACCTTTGTCAATATAAACTAAAATCCAATTTTCGCGGCATTATATCGTTCGTGACGTCATAATATTCGCGATATCGTAACACTTATTTCCTTGAAAGAAACCTGGTTCGAAATATTTTTTCCAAAATGACTAATGACAACTGGGTTAAAGCAGCAGTCCTCCAGCAGGGTGGTAGTCAGGCAGCAGCTTCCGATGCTCCGACAGCATCCACCTCAGGTGCAGCAGCCGTAAATAGAATAGAGGCACTGTCGATACAAGGATTAGATGTAGCTATCCAAACAATTTTGTCATCTCAGCTACAGGAAATAGTGAAACAATTAAATTTTTCTCAGCCAGGACACATTCCCTTTAGGGACCAGACAGCTAGCGTCCAGGATAACTGGCATGAATTAGACAAAGTGCCAGATATCGTAAAAAATCTTGACAAATTCTCAGGTAGTCGTGAAGAATTCTCAACATGGTTTGCTTCCGCCACACGTTTGATGGAATTGTACGCCCCCATTCAGGGAACACCCAAATACTTTGCAATTCTGGTAACCATTCGAGGCAAAATTACAGGCCATGCGAATACACTGTTGAAAGTATATCGCACTGCTTTACATTGGGGTGCAATCTCTCAGTGTCTGTTATCTGAGTACTCAGACAAACGAGATTTAAGCACTCTAGAATATCAGCTATTCACCATGACCCAGAAAGGCGCATCCATTCATCAATTTTACTTCGCCGTTTACCAACAGATGTCTTTAATACTAGACCAAATCGAAACACTGGGTTATACTCCCGAGACTATGGAAGCCATGGCAAAACAGGTCAGAGATAGGGCTCTAGATACCTTCATCAGAGGTCTTAACGGAGATCTATCAGACAGAATGAGCTTAGCTCAACCCAGAGATCTGAGGCATGCATTGCAACTGTGCGAGATGTTGGACAATAAAAGGGCTAGGAACAATATCAGCCATCGTGACACTCGTCCACCAGTAGGACCAAAACCCCCGCATTATGCAAAAAATTACTTGCAACCTCAACAATCATACATACCGGCAATTCCACCAAAACCTTATAATAACAACAACTTTTATAATCAAAAACCAATGCAAAACGTGTTCATTCCCCAAAATAAATTCCCTCAAACGAAAAACCCCATGTTTTTCAATGCACCACCGAGGCCATTTGCTCCGAAGCCTCAGCCGGCACCAACTCCTATGGATGTCGACGGCTCTATTCTAACACAAAAAAGTTGACTACATGAACAAGCCAAACGCTAATTCACCACAACAATTTGCTCTCAAAAGAGTCAACCAGTCCACCGGAAATTTTCCCAATAAAGTACAGAGGCAATTCCATATCGAAACCGGTATGTCAGGTGAACAATATATCACCATACCGCCTCAAGAAGAGCATTACTCCGATATGTCCGATTATCAGTCTGCTTACCAAGGCCAAGAAGACCTTTACGAATTAGTCCCATATTCTGAGGTTCGTGAATATCAACAGCAGGAGGAATATTTTACCTCACAAGGGGACAACTCAGAGTTAGTCCCGCAGAATAAAGAGGAAACCAAATCACAATCACAGGAACCTCAACAGCCACAAATTGAGGACACCGTTAATTTTTTAGGTTAAAGTGTTCCTCTTTGCCGTACTTTGTTGTCCGGGACAAAGACGGAACCGCATACAATTTCTTAATAGATACCGGCTCCAACAAAAACTATGTCCAACCAGAAATAGCCAAAAACGTCAAAACAAATGAACACAAGTTTTACGCGAACACCGTAAGTGGTAGCATTCTAATCACCAGCCATATCCATTTGGGTTTATTTAACGAACCCAACAAACCTATAACTTTCTTCTTATTACCTAATTTGAATCCGTTCCATGGGATTCTAGGTAATGACACACTAAGAGAATTAAACGCCATTATTGATATAGGGAAAGATCTATTATTTGTCAACAACTCTCACGTTGTTAAAGTAAAGCAGATGCGAGCTCATCAGGTCCATACGATCGAATCAGAGGAGCTCACCAATCAGCAGAAACTAGGGTTAAAGGCACTCCAAGAGGAGTACGAATCGCTTTTCGCAGACCCAAATAAGAAGTTGACTTATGCTACTAATGTCCAAGGAGAAATCCGAACGACAACAGACACTCCAGTCTACACCAAACATTATCCGTACCCAGCTTCTCTCAAAGAAGTAGTAGAAGACCAGCTACAAGAATTACTACGAGATGGTATAATACGACCCTCACGGTCGCCCTATAATTCCCCTGTATGGATAGTCCCTAAAAAGAGCGACAGCCTTGGGAATAAGAAATATAGGATGGTCATTGATTACAGAAAGCTCAATGCAGTTACAGTTTCGGATAAGTATCCTATCCCCGAAATCGGAGAAATGGTTGCGCAGTTGGGCAACAATAAGTATTTCTCTGTTCTTGATCTAAAGAGCGGATTTCATCAGATTTCCCTTAAGGAATCTGATATTGAAAAAACAGCATTTTCTGTAAATGGAGGGAAATACGAGTTCACAAGACTCCCCTTCGGTCTAAAAAATTCCCCATCAATATTCCAAAGAGCTCTCGATGACATCTTGAGAGACCTCATCGGAAAAATTTGCTATGTCTACATTGATGATATAATAATATTCAGTAAATCTGAGGAAGAGCATTTCCGACATCTAGCTCTAGTATTTTCTACCTTGTCCAAAGCAAATATGAAGGTCCAAGTAGATAAATGCAAATTCCTAAGACACAGTGTTGACTTCCTAGGCGTAGTTATCTCAAGGGAAGGAGTTAAAACCAATCCAGAGAAAATTCAAGCCATTAAAAAGTTCCCCATACCAAAGAACCTAAAACAACTAAGGTCCTTCCTGGGATTAGCTAGTTATTACAGAAGATTTATCAAAGATTTTGCTAAGTTAGCTAGACCCTTGACGGCGTTATTGAGAGGAGAACATGGCAGAGCTAAAAAGAATGTCTCAAGCAAGATTGAAATCCGATTCGGTGAAGCCGAACTCGATGCCTTTGAGAAAGTAAAAAATGCATTAGTATCACAAGATGTGATGTTAGCATACCCTGATTTTAAACAAGAGTTCCATCTAACCACTGATGCTTCAAACTTTGCATTAGGAGCTTCTCTAGAACAGAACGGTAGACCCATTACATTCCTTTCCCGTGCGTTATCCAAGGCCGAAGAAAATTATGCTACAAATGAAAGAGAAATGCTAGCAATAGTATGGGCATTGGATAAGTTAAGGATGTATTTATACGGCAAATCCAAAGTGATCATTTACACTGACCACCAGACTCTCACTTATGCTCTCAGCCCGAAAAATAACAACACAAAGCTGAAGAAATGGAAAAGTTACCTGGAGGAATATAACTACGAGTTGAAATATAAGCCGGGTAGCTCAAATGTGGTAGCAGACGCACTCTCTAGAAACCCTACCAGCATAAATGCTAGCAGTACGTCAGCTACAGCCCATAGTGATGAAAGCTCAGGTCATGAACTCATTCCAGCAATGGAAATCCCCATCAATGTCTTTAAAAACCAATTGTTTATCCTCACTGGTGATAACGAATCCACTACCTTTGAAATACCGTTCCCTACATATCATAGACATACAATAGTGAGAAGCAATTATTCCGAAGAAGATCTTGTAACCATCTTGAAAGAAAAAATGGATCCTAGAATAGTTAATGGTATTTTTACTTCTGAAAGTATCATGGGAAAAATCCAAGAAATATTTCCAGAGCATTTTAGGAATTACAAGGCAAGGTTCACGCATATTCAAACTATAGATGTCCATGATCAGATCCAACAACAAGATATCATAATAAAAGAACACCTCAGAGCACATAGAAATTCCGTTGAAAATAAAAAACAAATTTTATCTGAATATTTTTTCCCCGGTATGAAGAAAAAGATAGAAGCAATAGTAAACTCTTGCCAAACGTGCAAACTCTCTAAATACCAAAGACACCCTCCGAACCAAGAAATACAACCAACCCCTATTCCGAAATATCCAGGTGAAATTATTCATATAGATTTATATTCCACCCAAAATAAGATTATTTTAACCGCAATAGACAAATTTTCTAAATACGCGCAAGTTAAACTCGTAAACTCAAAAGCAGCAGAACATCTTAAAGTACCCTTACGTGAGTTGTTAATAGCCTTCGGTATGACAAAAACCGTGGTGATGGATAACGAAAAGGCTTTAAATTCTGCATCAATAAAATTTCTTTTGAATAATCAGTTAGGTATACAAGTCCACACTACTCCACCATATACTTCGTCTAGCAACGGCCAAGTAGAAAGATTTCATTCAACATATACAGAAATAATGAGATGCTTGAAGCTAGAGCACCCCGAAATGGAATTCGAGGATTTAATATTCAAAGCCGTTGACGAATACAATAAAACCATCCATAGTACCACCAACAAAAAGCCAATAGAAGCATTTTTTGTAACAAATTTAATCCATAATCCAGAAAAATTAGCACTTGAAAGGGAAAAGATTGCAGAAACCATTTTAAAGAAGCAAAATAAGGACCTAGAGTACCATAATAAAACAAAAAAACCCGTCAAAATCTACGATCCAGGTGAAATCATCTACGTTAGGATTAATAAACGGCTAGGCTCGAAACTAACGTCTAGATATAAAAAAGAAATAGTAGCCGAAGATCTTAATACCAAGATTAAAACCAGGTCAGGAAGGATAGTTCATAAAAACCACTTGAAGTATTGATAAACATCCTCTTCCGACAGATTGCTCATGTTACCACTTTGCTGGGGTCACACAACCATATTAGACTATACTAAGTCAAGAGTGGTCATGTTGGAAACCGGGTTAGCCGCGCGCCAGAACGGAACGTTTAAAATCATTCACGTCATCGAATTAGAAAAATATCAAATGGCCATATCCGTTCTAAAAGAAGTCGTTAAGAATTCATCAAACCTTAGTCCGTATCAACCTTTTTTGGCCTATGAGATAACTCGGATACAGAACGAATTAAGGAGGCTTCAGCCGATGAAATTCAGAAACAAAAGATCGCTTGATATACTTGGCACGGCTTGGAAATGGTTAGCGGGCACACCTGATCACGAGGATCATAAGATTGTGGTAGATAAGATCAATGAACAATTGGAAAACAATAATCGGCAGGTCATTATTAATAATCTAATAGAAAATAAGATAAACGATTTAATTAAGATAACTAATACCATATTAATTAGAGGTAAACCCGAATACAATAATAAGTCAGAAGAAATTGAAATAACCAAATTTAAATTGAGTCTTTTAAGAGAAGAAATAACAAATATTATTTACGCAATTGATTGGGCTAAGGCCAATACCGTAAACTCATTAATACTGTCCTCTGCTGAAATAGATTTTATTGACACAATTAAAGAAGAGAGCCTAACATTTGTAAACATTGAAGAACTAATAGAGTTTGCCGAGGTCAGCATAGCCTCAGACGGTAAATCACTCCTTTATATTGTTAGCCTACCCAGAGTAATTAATGAAATTTGTAAACAAATCCTTGCAATACCAATTAAATATCAAAAATTTATAGAAGAAATAGACTATGAGAATATCATGAAATGTAACAAGAAATACTTCGGGTTAATCAATAAGAATAAATGTAATATTCATAATGGTAAGACAATCTGTAAACTGGAAGATCTGACTAATTTAGAAAACAGTAAATGTGTAGGAGCCTACTTGCAAAGAAGGAATCCACAATGTAAGGTCATCAACAACCAGCACGTAAAATCCCATTCGGAAATAATGCCCGGTACCTTGCTGCTGAACCAATTTCAAGGAGACATCAACATCAATGGAGAAAATATTACCCTAGAAGGCACCTTCATAATTCAAGCGGAAAACGCGACAGTCGTCATAGAAGACTCCTGGTATATTGTGAAGACACGCTTTGAAGTCGAGGTTCAACCGCCGCTGTTGCAATTACTATCAGATAAGCAGCAAAGAGGTGAAAGGTTATCTCTGGAAATGATCAAGGAACTACACATCAATAATACTAATAATCTGGAGAGAATCCAAAGAAACAACTTGATTATGTCTTCGTCAAGCTGGATTATTCTAACCCTTCTGGCAGCCGCAGTGATAACATATTACATCATCAAAAAATTCTGCAGCCACGAAACAGGCAACCATGGTCCACCAATGGAAGTCTCAATCGCGCCAGTTCAATATGTTGTTGCGACCGAGGACGTCCGCACTTAAAGGGGGAGGAGTTAAGCACTTCTATCATAACAAGGAGTCAAGTACTTATACCATAAAACCCAAGTCCGTCAACACATGCCCATTGGCCGATCCTATTTCATCATCACAAGCAATTCCCATTGGTCAACCCCACCCAGTCGTCACATGCCCATTTGTCGCATGATCGCCTGTCTCAAATAACAGTCCGATAGCTAGGATAAACAACAAGTCACCCCACTCAATCGTCAGATGCCAATTTGTCGCATGATCGCCTATCCCCAGCAACAGTCCGATCGTTAGGATAAACAACAAACCTGATACCCAGAATCACCCCACAAATTTCGGCAATAAACAAAGAATGGTCCTGAACACTTGTGTAAACAAAGAATGGTCCCACGCTCTTAGTGGACTATTGGACTCAGCCAACGCCGCCGCCTGCGACGACGTCAATTATCCAAGCCTTCATCCAACATAATCAAATCATAGAAAATCAGTCTTAAGCCTAAGTCCAAACCATCCGGTAAAACTTCGCTTTAGCTCCGCGGAATTCACTCAGTCAGAATCTTTCAGTTATCATTAAGTTGTAATTGTAAAGTGACTTTAAATAAAAATTGTATTTTTTTATCGTGAGTGAAGGAAGTGTTTAATTTATAGCCAAATCTCAATTTTGTCTTTTAAATACTCAATGCTACAACAATTATCTCCTTCGCTGTAAGGAAGAATTTTATAAGAACCCCAAAAAAAAATTTAAAAAATTATAAAAAAAAAAAAAAAAAAAAAAATAAAAACTCCCCCCTAAAAAAAAAAAAAAAAAACAAAAAAAAAAAAAATATATAAAAAAAAAATTTTTGCTAATAATTTTTTCAGTCGACATATTCTACTACTGTTTCGGATCCCACACCCTATCCCTTTTCAATCCCACATTTAAATTGTATTGTTTTTTCCGCAGTATTACTGAAGACTGTATTCTCTCTAGCTTGTCATCTATGAAGTCCTCCTTCGTTCCCGGGCCTGATGATATACCTAGTTGCATCCTTAAAATGTGTTCGATTTCCCTTTTTAAAGCCTTTAGCTCGGTTATTCTTTATATCGAGTGAGACTTGTAGATTTCCTGATATTTGGAAGGAGTCACTTATTATTCCGCTTTTTAAAAAGGGTAGCAAATCGGATGTTTCCAACTACCGTGGCATTGCCAAACTTTCGGCAATACATAAACTGCTTGAGAAAATTATTACGTCATCCCTTCAACATCTATCCAGATCCACTATTTCTCCTTGTCAGCATGGTTTCATGAAAGGTCGTTCGTCGCTTACCAACCTTTTTAGAATTGACTACCCTTGTACACCATGGCTTCCGTAAAAAGTGTCAAACTGATGTTATTTATACTGACTTCAGTAAGGCTCTTGATACGGTTGATCATTCTTTGCTTCTAGCGAAACTTAACATCATGGGTTTTTCACCAAAATTATTGGGTTGGTTAAAGTCGTATCTTATTGGCAGAACCCAAAAGGTATCTTTTCGTTCCTCGATATCTAAAACTGTTCGAGTTACGTCAGGTGTACCCCAAGGCAGTCATCTGGGCCCACTATTATTTACATTGTTTATAAATGGTTTGCCTTTGGCCTTGGCTCATTCACGCGTGCTCATGTTTGCGGATGACGTCAAGATTTGTTATTCCTATAATGATCCTTCTTTCCAACAGTACTTGCAATCAGATCTCGATGCGTTCTGTGATTGGTGCCACGTTAATAAATTACACCTTAATGCCTCTAAGTGTTCTTTTATGACTTTCAGTCGTTTGTCTCCGCTCCTAGCTCATTACTATATTAAGTCTGTTCTGTTAGATTGTGTTCCATCATTCAAAGACTTAGGCGTTATGTTTGACCCTAAACTTTCATTTAATGTTCATATTTCTTCAATTGTCAACAGAGCAAGCAGCCTTCGCGGCTTCATTAAACGTTGGGCCAAAGAATTTGATGATCCCTATGTAACAAAGGTTTTATACACTTCGTTAGTTCGCCCTACTCTAGAATATTTCTCGCCAGTGTGGAACCCGCAATATTATGTTCACCAGCGTAGTATTGAATCGGTACAGAAGCAATTCCTTAAGTTTGCGCTACGCGGTCTAAATTGGGACCCGGGTCTTCGCCTACCTTCTTATTCTGACAGACTTCTTCTTATTAATCTTCCTTTTTTGGCATTCTCTTTCTCCATAAACTAGTCAACGGCGAAGTCATTTCTACCAATTTACTAGATACGCTGTATTTTTGTGTTCCCTCACGTCGGACCAGAAACTTTTTTCCTATTCACCTTAGTAGATGTCTGACTAACTACTCTCTTCACGAACCTCTTCGTGTTCTTGGCCAATCTTTTAACAACCTTTCTCACCTTATCTCTCCTCATCTTTTTGTCACTTCTCTTCGCGCTATACTTTTTAATCATCTACAGCGAAACCAATGAAAATATTCTGGACTTGGATTGGCTGCAACTCATCCCTGGCCACATTCGCTGTGAATCGGGGCATAGCTGGCACCTTGTGCAAATAAAACACCTCCACCGGGCCGGGGATGTTTAGTTGTGTATAAAGCTAAGCTACCTTCTTCATTTAATTACTATCTGTCTTTAGCTTAAGCTTTTTCGTCGACTGCTGTGTTAGTTGACGTAAAAAAAAAAAAAATAAATAAATAAAAGTGGCCCATACGACACCAGGACATAGCCTGTTTCGCGCGAGCCCAAGCAGAGCGCTGTCCACCTCCCGCCCGACCGACCGTGGGGCGCAGCCGCATATCGGACGGCACGCTCGCGTGGACAAATTCAAATAAAATGGACAAACAATTAAAAATATGATTAACTGCAGCTAATTACGAGCTAAATGTGCTAAAATAGAAGTTTTCACAAGGGAAAGAGAGACTTCTGATCTGATTACGGGATACAGAAGATTGTAATCAGAACATAGGACTCGAAAAGGTTCATGCAAAGAATAGTTAGAACTACAGTGTTTTAAGGATAGAGGAATAAAATTTCTAGTAGGTCTACGGGGTACAGATGGGTTTAGCTGGTTCAATAGCTCAGGAGAGTCTATTTCACCTATTAAAAGTTTATGAATAAAGATAGCACCAAGCATTACTCTACGATTAATTAAAGAAGGAAGATTGATTAAAAGAAGCCTACTGGAGTATGATGGCAAATTGACATTGCGATCCCAATTTAGACCGCGAAGGGCAAAAAGCCGAAATTGCTTTTGAACAGATTCAATTTTACTTTGGTGCGTCTCATATTGAGGTGACCATATGCAAGATCCGTACTCTAAGATAGGACGGTTTAAAGAAGTATACAGAATTTTGGTTGTGTACGGATCGCCAAACTCTTTTGACCATCGTTTCACAAACCCAAGAACATCTACATAGCTTTACTAACTGTAGCAGAAATATGAGGATTAAAAGTTAAATTATGGTCCATAAGAACACCTAAATCATTGATAATATCTAACCGCTCTAAGGCAGTGTCGTTAAGATAATAAGTTGCTAAGTATGGAGTGCATCTATAAAAAGACATAACTTTACATTTAGAGCCGTTAAGGTTTAATAGGTTTGTTTAACACCAACTCTGAAGATCATTAAGATCCGATTGAAGTGGGCAAGAAGACGATATGCCTTTAAAACTGATGTAAAGCTTGACATCATCCGCGTACATAAGCACCCGAGAATGTGACACTACCAATGGAAGATCATTTATAAATCATTTCAACAGAGCAAGCAGCCTTCTCGGCTTCATTAAACGTTGGGCCAAAGAATTTGATGATCCCTATGTAACAAAGGTTTTATACACTTCGTTAGTTCGCCCTACTCTAGAATATTTCTCGCCAGTGTGGAACCCGCAATATGATGTTCACCAGCGTAGTATTGAATCGGTACAGAAGCAATTCCTTAAGTTTGCGCTACGCGGTCTAAATTGGGACCCGGGTCTTCGCCTACCTTCTTATTCTGACAGACTTCTTCTAATTAATCTTCCTTCACTTTATAACCGTAGACTTGTTTTTGGCATTCTCTTTCTCCATAAACTAGTCAACGGCGAAGTCATTTCTACCAATTTACTAGATACGCTGTATTTTTTGTGTTCCCTCACGTCGGACCAGAAACTTTTTTCCTATTCACCTTAGTAGATGTCTGACTAACTACTCTCTTCACGAACCTCTTCGTGTTCTTTGCCAATCTTTTAACAACCTTTCTCACCTTATCTCTCCTCATCTTTTTGTCACTTCTCTTCGCGCTATAATTTTTAATCATCTACAGCGAAACCAATGAAAATATTCTGGACTTGGATTGGCTGCAACTCATCCCTGGCCACATTGGCTGTGAATCGGGGCATAGCTGGCACCTTGTGCAAATAAAACACCTCCACCGGGCCGGGGATGTTTAGTTGTGTATAAAGCTAAGCTACCTTCTTCATTTAATTACTATCTGTCTTTAGCTTAAGCTTTTTCGTCGACTGCTGTGTTAGTTGACGTAAAATAAATAAATAAATAAATAAATAAATAAATAAATAAATAAATAAATAAAAAGAGTGAATAGCAATGGACCCAAATGACTACCCTGAGGTACTCCAGAGGTCACTTGGATGGTCTTAGAAAATGAAGACTTAAAGAGGACCTTTTGTGTACGCTTAGAAAGATATTGAAAAATCCAATCTAGCAAAAGGCTGGGGATGCCAAGTGCGTTTAATTTATATAAAAGCAGAGTATGATTAACAGAGTCAAAGGCCTTGCTGAATTCATTATAAATGACATCAGTTTGCACGGCAGTCTTAAACCCTTTGATTGAGTGAGATGTAAATTCTAATAGGTTAGTAGTTGTCTATCTACGTTTTTTAAACCCATGTTGGGATGATGAAATGATTGAGCTACAAAAATGCTGCAATTGAGATGTTATTATTTTCTCAAATGCTTTGGGTATGGCAGACAGTTTAGAAATACCCCTATAATTGGAGGCTTCGGACTTCTTCCCCTTTTTATGAAGAGGAATAATATATGATTCCTTCCAGATAGGCTGGAAAGCGGAAGATGTGACGGACAGTGTAAACAACTTAAGTATTGGCTTACATAGGGCCTCCATATTATTCCATCAGGGCCAGGTGCATATATTGGTTTGACGGAACTGAGCACGCTAAGAACCGAACTTTCATCAAACACAGGGTCTAAAATACAATTAGACGATTGCAAGTGATGATTGAAATGAATTCCAGAAATAAAACGAAAACCGCACACATTAAACCTTGAACTCTAGAGTCTTTTTCTGATTTTGACTTTCAACACAATTATGTGGAAAGAGATATGACCATACACAAACGCAAAAATATGTTGTAAATATTTAGTGGGACGAGTCTATGCTAATTTAGTTAAACACTTAAAAATTGCAGAGTTAACACTGTTTACGATGTGTCTTTTACGCAAACGATGCTTGGCTTTTTGAAATATTTCCTGTTTTGTAATCGATAGAAACTTGATTTTTTGTAATGCTTTCCAATCGATATTTGTCCTGTTTTCTTTTTGAACTATTTAGTCGGTTAGTTCCTTGTTACTTCTTCTTTTAGTCACTTTGTTTCTTTGATCATGTGAAAGGGCAATCGAAAAGAAATTTTTTTATAAACGGTCGAAAAACACATTCTTTTATGGCAAGAAGAGTTTATGTTAAGAGTTAATCATCAAATTCAAAGTGATGATTAAAAAAAAACTTTGTTAAGTCAAAAAACCTTAAAAAAGTACTTATGCGTTTTACGCAAGTTCTTAAAAGTTTAAATAAATAGTTAAAGACACAAATTACAATTGAGATTTTTCAAATCAATTAAGCAATCTAGCAAAGCAGTCAATAGCCAATTCCATAAGTGCATAGTTGTTAATAATTCAAATTGAATTAGATAATAAAATACAAATAAAATTTTAAAGAACTTAACTATCAATTGTCCTCTTCACGATCACTCTTAATGAAGAGGATTTCAGCACCGCAAACTAAAAAACGATCTTCATCTCTTGAATTCAAAATATGAACTGATTTTATTAACAATCTGATTTGGTAAAGCCATTTCAAATGTGACGATTCTTGTTAAAGAAGCATGACGAGCTACATGAGAGAAGTTAACCCTAGCAAATCAATGTTATCCTTCTTATAAACTGACTTCCTATTATTTTGTATGATTTACCAAATTGATTTACTAATATCACTCGATGCGTAACAATTTTTGTTTCGGGATATCTACCCACTCCTGATCTGTATTACTGTGTTGACTTCTAGCCTTTTTATACGGTGGAGACTTTGAAGAACTTCTACCTCTCGGCTTTTGCTCCACCGTTTTGACATTTTGCTGATAGCTTTGAGCGTTTATTCTGTTTAAATGTTGCCCCTTTATGAACATTTTGCAATATCTGCCTTTTTTGTACTATAGACTCGGACAATTTGTTACCTGAATCTATTTTGTCACTACTTTTTAGATGATCATTATTTAATTTAACCATTGCCATCTGAAGATTTTCATTTTGTACTGGCTCTGGGATATATACTTTTTCTTCCCCACATTTTACTTTACCTCCAAAGTGAGGTCTGCTGCCGGGGACATAAACTTATTTCTTTTTTACTTTCAAAAATTATTTCTTTTATCTCAGCTTTTATCTTACCTCTAAGGTGTGGTCCTGCCGGGGAGTCAAGTGGGGATCTTGAGTTTTGTGGTTGAGTTTGTTTTGAAATGTCTTGTATTTATCCTCACTATTACCATTCTTCTTCTTTTCCCAACGCTTTTTTAAACCTGTGACATCTATTGTTGTTGCGACTACAGATTTATTACTTTTTGATTTGTTGCATCCCGAGACGATCCAACCACCAATTGAGTATTTTGACTTTTGACCTAGCCGGCCATCAATCTTTGTAACTCCTTCTTTTATGATTTGGGTATATACGGTTCCCCCACCCCCATAATTATATCAACCTTACCCGGTTTCCTAAGTTAGTATGTACGAAGGGTTGGACCAATTTTGACATATGCACGCTTACCTTTTGATTTATCCACGCAGACCCTTTTTTTAATTTGGCAATAAATTGGAAGAGCTTTTTTTTTCAACCTTAAGAAGTTTATCCCGTGGATTCCGCGTCCTCACATCTATTTTTACCTTATATTTTAGATTTTTGGATTTTATTGACGACACCCCACTTATTTCTGTATATTGTTTAATTTTATGTAAATTTTGTTATTTTAGCCGCCTTTTCAGACAAAATGGTACTCTGTGAACCACTATCAATAAGGGCTCTTAGAGTCTTATATCCTCCATTTACATTTTTTACTTGTATTAGAGCTGTAGCCAACAGTGTTGATTGTGCCGTTACACAAGTATTAACTCTCTCCTGTTTTTCTCCCAAAATGAAGTAAGGTTAGGTGTCCCTTTCTACACAATGAACAGACCATTTCATTTGTGTATACTTTACTTTGAATGGTTCAACATCTTTTGCAAATCTGGTTCTTGTATGGGCTTTTGCAAATATCTTTCCATTTGGGTTGTCATACCCTTTCAATTTATAGTTATACGTGTCAAGCCCTACTTTGCAAATCTATAGTACTTATACGCCTTTTGCCCCGCAACTTTTCAAATCGGACAATTTTTTTTGAACACCGGACCCGACGTTTTCTGTAACGGTTTTTTATTTCCTTTCTCATGGCACCTTAGCGAGCAATATCTTTGCTCTAAGTATTTCATGACATCAGAAGCAATGTATCTGCCTGGTTTTTTGATCTGACTCTTCATATAATTGTAGAGTCTCTCTGTCAAATTTCCTTAGTAGCATTTGTGCAAATATTATGTCCACTTCATCGGACAAATTTGTTTTAATTTTAATTAAGTGTACTGACTCATTAACTATGTCAATCACTCCTTTTATGCTTTTTGGGGACTCATTGTTGATCATCGGTAAATCAATGATCCGATTTAATTGCATCGGAAAATACCCTCCGGATTTTTCATACCGCTTGGTTAAACAGTTCCCAAGCGGCACTATAATTGTCAGCTGAACCTGACAATAGATGAGCTACCATGCTCTTAGCTTCGCCTTTTAACGCGGATTTCAAATAATTGAACTTAAGAGCAAGACTTAAATCTTCTCTTTTTTCAATTAATTCTGCAAATAACTCTACAAACAGGTCCCATTCTCTTGCCTCTCCAGAAAATTTGGGCACCTGAATCTTTTGGCAACACCGGTAGTTCGCCTCTCACGGTAACATTCTCAACTTTCAAATTTTTCTGATCGTTTATTTTTTCTTCTAACGCTACCAAGGTCGAACTCTAATTCTTCTATGACCTCTTTAAACGTATCATTACCTATAAACTCAACTGTATAATCCTGACACATCTGTACCTTCCTGAACAAGAATTTTATTTTTTTAACATACATTTCGCCTGTTCTATTATCTATCGTACGTAAATCTTTGCTCACCATGTCCAAATATTCCTGCAGCTGACGAACCTTTTCTTGCAATTTCTCCTGGCTAACCTTAGCATTCTCATTACTGGAGGTCGCGTTTTCCCGCGACTCTCCGCTGCTGTCTTCAAAATTCTCTAACATCGTTGCATCTGCTTCAATGTTTTCCGAATCAACAGTGCCCTGCCTAATTGATTCTCCTTTGGCTATTAATCTATTAATCATATTTAAGCCTTCCTCATATTTTCCATCTGTAAAATAGATATGTTCCGTTGCTCCACTCTCTAGCATTTGGTTATTGTAACTAATCCATTGCTTCTGTATGTCTCTTACTTCATTAAGAATTCTGCTAGTGAACTTACTAGCGTCTATTTCTTCTATCTTCTTCACCCTTTTATGCAACTCGTGTTGCTTCGCTAACAATTTTTCAATTTTGGTAGGGAACATTTTATATGGTGTCTGTATATGTATGCGACAATAAATTTATTTATTTTTGTTAATATGTATTTACTTAAGTATATGGAAAATTTTCACTTTTTTTGTGTATATTGACTTTTTGGTCTTGACTTTTTAACGGGCAACTTTCTTAAAAATGTTGTTATATATATTTTTTTATAACCAATTTTGGGTATTATTTTTTAACTTCCCTACTCGATCATCGCAGTGGTCTTCCTACCTAATGTTTTGCATAGCTTTACAGGCTATGCTGCTATCGGGCAGATAAGGCTCCGCTCAATTTCACAATTTGTCTCTTAGAATATATGAATGTATATTACTTTTTTTTTTCTACATATATCCCTTTTGTTGTATGCCTCGTATTATCCTCTGCGTCAGCTGGTCGTCGCCGGTTGGCTGCACTGACGCTCCCTCGCAGGCGAAAATGGCGGTTTGCCTCTCTCGCTGTTGATCTGCTGCTGTTGTCCTGGGCCTATGGGCTCAGGCGGTACCGGTGCCGGTCAGTGCACCAGATTTCCTTGTTCTTCAGTAGCCTCTTCTTTGCAACTATCCTGTTGCCTTGCAAATGCGTCGTTCATCTGCTTCTTGTTGCCGACTTGCAACTGCCTCGTTAATCTGCTTCTTGTTGCCAGTCGACTTGTAACCGCCTATAGTGTATATATAGGCGAGGATGTTTTTTTATTTTAACTTTCGATATTAGGGCTTCGAATATGCCACACACAAAAACACTCCGCCGCCGAAATTACTACAGTTGCGCCGCTAGCCAAACTGGCTTTAAATTCGAACGCACGCCACTTTTAATTTATTAAGCAATAATATTTTGCTTTTATTTTATACTCTGTCTCTTACCACTGGTGGGGGAAAACAAGAGTTATTTATTTTGCTACCTTTAGCTGGTCTTAGCATTTACACTTGCATAAGATCTCAAACTCTTAAGGAGCTGATTCACTGTCTGAGTCTGTTTAAGAATAAACATCGTGTTCATCTGAAGCGGCTTCACCAAATCAGATGCACTAAAGAAAACATAATACAACTGTACTTTTGTCACAAACAAGTAATCTAGCATATGACTAGAATTACAATCAGCCACACACATTGTAGAAAAACACTTGTAATTCTAAACTAACCCAAAATATCACAACGGCAGGATGTCAAGTGGCCGAAGCCGTGCCCAAAAATAATAATAATTTTCAACCCCCGAAATCTTGGGTTTGAGTCTCATTAGGATAAGATATTTTAAGAACAATTGTTACCTCCTAGAGCCTAAGATTCCCTATATAAACTCAATACTTGTGTTAATAAAATCAGTTCATATTTTGAATTCAACGAATGAAGATTGGGTTATTCTTCTCCTCCGGAATCCCTATTCATGTTTGGTCCTTCGAGCCGGATGGATCATTTTGGTCCTTCGAGAAAAAGGAACTCTGTAGTTTTCCCCCACCAGTGGTAAGAGACTCAGAGAATGAATCAGCTCCTTAAGAGTTTGAGATCTTATGCAAGTGTAAATGCTAAGACCAGCTAAAGGTAGCAAAAAAAAAAATCTTTAATTTTTCCCCCCCAGTGAAAAAAAAAAAAAGAAAAAAAAAAAAATTAAAAAATAAAATATCTTATGCAAGTGTAAATGCTAAGACCAGCTAAAGGTAGCAAAATAAGAAAGAACTCTGTAGTTTTCCCCCACCAGTGGTAAGAGACTCAGAGGTTCAACCAGCTCCTTAAGAGTTTGAGATCTAATGCAAGTGTAAATGCTTAGACCAGCTAAAGGTAGCAAAATAAAAAACTCTTGTTTTCCCCCACCAGTGGTAAGAGACAGAGTATAAAATTAAAGCAAAATATTGCTTAATAAATAAAAAGTGCGTGCAACCGAGTATATAAAGGCAGTTTGGCTAGTCGAGCAACTGCAATAATTTCGGCGGCGGTAAAAAAAAAGAACAATATAAAGTTCGTGTGTGGCGTATTCGAAGCCCTAATATCGAAAAAAAAAAAATAAAGTTAACTAGTGTATAGTTATATACATATGTACACTATATGTAGTTGCTAGTCGGCAACTACCAACAGCAGCAGAGCAACAAGATAGTTGCAAAGAAGAGGCTGGAAAAGTGCCAGTATAAGAAAATCTGGTGCGAAATCCGGCACCGGTACCGCCTGAGCCCATAGGCCCTGGACAACAGCAGCTGAGCGACGAAACAGTAAAAATAAAACGGCGAACTCTACCCATTGGCGGACAAGCAGCAGCGAACAGGATCATCAGATAAGATATAAATTAAAATAGTCATAAGTACTTACATCAACCTACATATTTTAATATTATCATTATAAATTAAATCGATATCCTCTAAGACAAAAATGTTCACAAATAAGGCTGCAAAAGTGTTAGAGAAGCAGGCAGGGTTACATACCAGGTTAAGGCAGTTGGAAGCACTAGATCCTAGAAGCATAACTAACAAAGTTGTAGAGGAAGTAAAAGAGATAAGGAATCAATGGATACCTAATAACAAAAAATTGATTGAGACTGCTCCAAATTTAGATCATGATTATTTCAGAAATAAAATACATGAAGAAGCATTAACGATAGTTGCCAAAATTATAGCCATAGGAGAGTCAGAAAAACCAGGCACTAGTAAGTCGGTGTGCGTTGAAGCGGAGGCAAACATGTCAGAGATAGTTGATGATAGCATAGGAGAGTCGCGCGGGAATGCGACCTCCAGTAATGAAAACCCTAAGCTTAACCAGGAGATATTTATGGATAGAGTCCGACAGCTCCAGGAATATTTGGAGGTAGTAGAGTTGAAGTCAACAGGCAAGGGGACATGGACATTATATATTAATAAAATTAACTATTTGTGGGAGAAAGTACAGGCATGTCAAGTAATAACAAGTGATGCAAAATTAAAGAATATTATGGATGATTTACAATTTGATGTCCGAAATTCATTGTCAATGCTAGAAATGAAATTGAACAATAAAGAAAATTGTAAGAGTGAGAATGTTACCGTGAGGGGCGAATTACCGGTGTTGCCCAAGATTCAGGTACCCACATTTGCTGGAGAGGCTAGAGAATGGGACCTGTTTGTGGAGTTATTTACAGAATTAATTGAAAAAAGAGAAGATTTAAGTATTGCTCTCAAGTTTAATTATTTAAAATCCGCGTTAAAGGGCGAAGCAAGGAGCATGGTAGCTCATCTATTGTCAGGTTCAGCTGACAATTATAGTGCCGCTTGGGAACTGTTAACCAAGCGGTATGAAAATAATCGGAGGGTATTTTCCGAACAATTAAATCGGATCGTTGATTTACCGATGATCAACAATGAATCCGCAAAGAGTATAAAAGGAGTGATTGACATAATTAATGAGTCAATACACTTAATTAAAATCAAAGCAAATTTGTCCGATGAAGTTGACGTAATACTCGCTCAACACATACTTCGGAAATTTGACAGAGAGACTCTACAGTTGTATGAGAGTCAGATTAGAAAAACAAGGCAAATACAATTGCTATCGGATGTCATGGAATTCTTGGAGCAAAGATATTGCTCGCTAAGTGCCGTGAGAAAGGAAGAGAAAAAACCTTTACAAAACACGTCGGCTGTGGGGTTTAAAGACAGTTGTCCGATCTGCAGAGGCCCCTGGCATAACGCACTTCAGTGCTATAAGTTTAAAGCGCTAACACCTATAGAAAGGCTGGAAATAGCAAAAAAAGTACAATTGTGCACACGATGCTTGAAGCATTCAAGCAACAAGAGATGCAATAATGAAATGGTCTGCTCATTTTGCAGCAGAGGACACCATACGTTACTCCATTATGAAGAAAATCAGGAGAGCGTTAATACCTGTGTAACGGCACAACAAAAATTGTTGGCCACAGCCCTAATACAAATTAAGAAAATAAATGGAGGGTTTCAAACATTAAGAGCTTTGATTGATAGTGGTTGTCAGAGTACTATATTATCTGAAGAAGCCGCTCAAATATTAAAGTTACGTAAAATTAAACAATATACAAAAATAAGTGGCGTGTCCTTAGTAAAAGCAAAAAAATCAAAATATAAAGTAAAAATAGATGTGAAGACGCGAAATCCACGGGATAAACTTCTTAAGGTTGAGGCAATTGTTTTGCCAAAGTTAATAAAAGCTCTTCCATTAAAAATAGCAAATGTGGATATGTCAAAATGGCATTCCTACGTACTTGCTGACCCCACCTTTAATAAACCGGGTAGGGTTGACATGATAATAGGGGTAGACGTATATACCCAAATCTTAAAAGGGGGAGTTAGAAAGATAAATGGCCTACTAGGTCAAAATACTAAATTTGGTTGGATCATCTCGGGATGCACCAAATCAAAAATTAATAAATTTGTAGTAGCACCAACAATAGATGTTACAGGTTTTAAAAAGCGTTGGGAGAAGAAAAAAGGTAAATGTGAAAATAAATACAACACAAGTCCAAACAAGCTCATCAACAAAACAAAACAAGAAATAACTTTTCGGGCCCCGGCAGGACCTCACCTTAGAGGTAAGATAAAAGCTGAGGTAAAAGAAATAAGTTTATGGCCCCCGGCAGGACCTCAGTTCGGAGGTAAAGTAAAATCTGGGGAAGAAAAAGTATATATCCCAGAGCCAGTACAAAATGAAAATATTCAGATGGCAAACGTTAAATTAAATAATGATTATCAAAGAAATAGTGTCAAAATAAATTCGGGTAACAAATTGTCCGAGGCTGTATTACAAAAAGGGACAACACTTAATCCGAATAACCACTCAGAATTCAAATACCAGCAAAAGCCACATTGGTTTAAGCCGAGAGGTAAAAGTAGTTGGTCTTTAAAGTCTCCACCATATAAAAAGGCTAGAAGTCAGCACAGTAATACACATCAGGAGTGGGTAGATATCCCGAAGCAAAAATTGTTAAACATCGGACGATATTAATAAACCAATTTGGAAAATGATACAAACATTGATTTGCTAGGGTTAACTTCTCTTATGTAGCTCGTCATGCTTCTTTAACAACAGTAATCTTATTAAAAATAATATTAATAATAATAATTTGTTTAGGGCAACTAAATAAAAATAAAATCCAAAACGTCACATTTGGCGGCCCTTTGCAGAATGTTTAAGAATAAACATCGTGTTCATCTGAAGCGGCTTCACCAAATCAGATGCACTAAAGAAAACATAATACAACTGTACTTTTGTCACAAACAAGTAATCTAGCATATGACTAGAATTACAATCAGCCACACACATTGTAGAAAAACACTTGTAATTCTAAACTAACCCAAAATATCACAACGGCAGGATGTCAAGTGGCCGAAGCCGTGCCCAAAAATAATAATAATTTTCAACCCCCGAAATCTTGGGTTTGAGTCTCATTAGGATAAGATATTTTAAGAACAATTGTTACCTCCTAGAGCCTAAGATTCCCTATATAAACTCAATACTTTTGTTAATAAAATCAGTTCATATTTTGAATTCAACGAATGAAGATTGGGTTATTCTTCTCCTCCGGAATCCCTATTCACTAATTCTTCTATGACCTCTTTAAACGTATCATTACCTATAAACTCAACTGTATAAGCCTGACACATCTGTACCTTCCTGAACAAGAATTTTATTTTTTAACATACATTTCGCCTGTTCTATTATCTATCGTACGTAAATCTTTGCTCACCATGTCCAAATATTCCTGCAGCTGACGAACCTTTTCTTGCAATTTCTCCTGGCTAACCTTAGCATTCTCATTACTGAAGGTCGCGTTTCCCCGCGACTCTCCGCTGCTGTCTTCAAAATTCTCTAACATCGTTGCATCTGCTTCAATGTTTTCCAAATCAACAGTGCCCTGCCTAATTGATTCTCCTTTGGCTATTAATCTATTAATCATATTTAAGCCTTCCTCATATTTTCCATCTATAAAATAGATATGTTCGGTTGCTCCACTCTCTAGCATTTGGTTATTGTAACTAATCCATTGCTTCTGTATGTCTCTTACATCATTAAGAATTCTGCTAGTGAACTTACTAGCGTCTATTTCTTCTATCTTCTTCACCCTTTTATGCAACTCGTGTTGCTTCGCTAACAATTTTTCAATTTTGGTAGGGAACATTTTATATGGTGTCTGTATATGTATGCGACAATAAATTTATTTATTTTTGTTAATATGTATTTACTTAAGTATATGTAAAATTTTCACTTTTTTTTTTTGTGTATATTGACTTTTTGGTCTTGACTTTTTAACGGGCAACTTTCTTAAAAATGTTGTTATATATATTTTTTTATCACCAATTTTGGGTATTATTTTTTAACTTCCCTACTCGATCATCGCAGTGGTCTTCCTACCTAATGTTTTGCATAGCTTTACAGGCTATGCTGCTATCGGGCAGATAAGGCTCCGCTCAATTTCACAATTTGTCTCTTAGAATATATGAATGTATATTACTTTTTTTTTTTTACATATATATCTCTGCCTAGTTTTGCGTGTGGTTTTCAGGCCACACTCTAATTGAACAGCTTTAATGCCGCACAATTGTACATAGTTTGTTTTATAATTTATATAAAAACCAGAGGGCCGGGGCTAACTTCGACCGCGTCAAAGTTTGTATACCCTTGCAACTATTTTGGTAACTCTTTCATTACCTATTAGCCATCAATGTGGAAGAACGTTTTATCTAAAAAGGCTTATGTTTGCGAAAAGAATTGAAAACAATCATAGGAAATAACGAAGATATTGATCAAAGTCACTGTTTTCCACCGATCGTTCCTATGGGAGCTATATGATATAGTCACCCGATCTTTATCAAATTCGACAAAGTCATTAACAGATATATTAAATTAAGAAATGTTTAATTTGAAAGCAATCACGTTAAAAGTAACGAAGTTATTTACAAAAGTCACTGTTTTCGACTGATCGTTCCTATGGGAGCTATATGATATAGTCATCCGATCTTGATCAAATTTGGCACAGTCGTTTATAAGCGTAATAAACTCTCTAATATAAAGTTTTAAGGTAATAACATAGAAAATAACGAAGTTATTGAGAAAAGTCACTATTCGTGACTTTGGGGTTTGTATGGGAGCTATATGATATAGTGGTCCGATCCGGCTGAATCCGAGATATACAACGCCTGCAGTATATACAAGCCTGCGTGCAAAATTTCAGCTCTGTAGCTCTTACGGTCTAGGAGGAGTTTGCGTTGATCCAGACGGGAGGGACGGACGGACGGACGGACGGACGTACGGACGGACGGACATGGCTAGTTGAACTCGTCTCGTCGTGCTGATCAAGAATATATATACTTTGTATGGTCGGAGATGCTTCGTTCTATGCGTTGCACACTTCTGACCAATATTAATATACCCTTTTTGCAAGGGTATAAAAATATGCATCGCAGTGCATTAAAAAAATTATGCGACGCAGCGCACAGTTTTATTATTAATTTTTGTTGGGCGCTCTTTGTAGCGCTATCGGTTCACTTCAATCTCGGTTGCTGATTATAATCCGTAAAGGTGTTGATTGTCTCATTGTCTTTTGTTGTATGCCTCGTATTATCCTCTGCGTCAGCTGGTCGTCGCCGGTTGGCTGCACTGACGCTCCCTCGCAGGCGAAAGTGGCAGTTTGCCTCTCTCGCTGTTGATCTGCTGCTGTTGTCCTGGGCCTATGGGCTCAGGCGGTACCGGTGCCGGTCAGTGCACCAGATTTCCTTGTTCTTCAGTAGCCTCTTTCATCTGCTTCTTGTTGCCGACTTGCAACTGCCGGTGTTGCCAAAGATTCAGGTGCCCACATTTGCTGGAGAGGGTAGAGAATGGGACCTGTTTGTGGAGTTATTTACAGAATTAATTGAAAACAGAGGGACGGGGCTAACTTCGACCGCGTCAAAGTTTGTATACCCTTGCAACTTTTTTTGGTAACTCTATCCTTACCTATTAGCCATCAATGTGGAAGAACGTTTTATCTAAAAAGGCTTAAGCTTGAGAAAGAAAGGCCTATAATCATAGGAAATAACGAAGATATTGATCAAAGTCACTTTTTTCCACCGATCGTTCCTATGGGAGCTATATGATATAGTCACCCGATCTTTATCAAATTCGGCACAGTCATTAACATATATATTAAATTAAGAAATGTTTAATTTAAAAGCAATCGCGTTAAAAGTAACGAAGTTATTTACAAAAGTCACTGTTTTCGACCAATCGTTCCTATGGGAGCTATATGATATAGTCACCTGATCTTGATCAAATTTGGCATAGTCGCTTATAGGCGTAGTAAACTCTCTAATATTAAGTTTCACGACAATAGCTCCGAAAATAACGAAGGTATTGAGAAAGTCACTGTTCGTGACTTGGCCGTTTGTATGGGAGCTATATGATATAGTCACCCGATCTTGATCAAATTTGGCATAGTCGCTTATAGGCGTAGTAAACTCTCTAATATTAAGTTTCACGATAATAGCATAGAAAATAACGAAGTTATTGAGAAAAGTCACTGTTCGTGACTTTGGGGTTTGTATGGGAGCTATATGATATAGTGGTCCGATCCGGCTGAATCCGAGATATAGAACGCCTGCAGTATATACAAGCCTACGTGCAAAATTTCAGCTCTGTAGCTCTTACGGTCTAGGAGGAGTTTGCGTTGATCCAGACGGACGGACGGACGGACGGACGGACGGACGGACATGGCTAGTTGAACTCGTCTCGTCGTGCTGATCAAGAATATGTATACTTTGTATGGTCGGAGATGCTTCGTTCTATGCGTTGCACACTTCTGACCAAAATTAATATACCCTTTTTGCAAGGGTATAAAAAGAGAAGATTTAAGTCTTGCGAAGCAAGAGCATGGTAGCTCATCTATTGTTAGGTTCAGCTGACAATTATAGTGCCGCTTGGGAACTGTTAACCAAGCGGTATGAAAATAATCGGAGGGTATTTTCCGAGCAGTTAAATCGGATCGTTGATTTACCGATGATCAACAATGAATCCGCAAAAAGTGTAAAAGGAGTGATTGACATAATTAATGAGTCAATACACTTAATTAAAATTAAAGCAAACTTGTCCGATGAAGTTGACGTAATACTCGCTCAACACATACTTCGGAAATTTGACAGAGAGACTCTACAGTTGTATGAGAGTCAGATTAGAAAAACAAGGCAGATACAATTGCTATCGGATGTCACGGAATTCTTGGAGCAAAGATATTGCTCGCTAAGTGCCGTGAGAAAAGAAGAGAAAAACCATTAGAAAAAACGTCGTCTGTGGGGTTTAAAGACAGTTGTCCGATCTGCAAAGGCTCCTGGCATAACGCACTTCAGTGCTATAAGTTTAAAGCGCTAACACCTATAAAAAGGCTGGAAATAGCAAAAAAAGTACAATTGTGCACACGATGCTTGAAGCATTCAAGCAACAAGAGATGCAATAATGAAATGGTCTGCTCATTTTGCAGCAGAGGACACCATACGTTACTCCATTATGAAGAAAATCAGGAGAGCGTTAATACCTGTGGAACGGTACAACAAAAATTGTTGGCCACAGCCCTAATACAAATTAAGAAAATAAATGGAGGGTTTCAAACATTAAGAGCTTTGATTGATAGTGGTTGTCAGAGTACTATATTATCTGAAGAAGCCGCTCAAATATTAAAGTTACGTAAAATTAAACAATATACAAAAATAAGAGGCGTGTCCTTAATAAAAGCCAAAAAATCAAAATATAAAGTAAAAATAGATGTGAAGACGCGGAATCCACGGGATAAACTTTTTAAGGTTGAGGCAATTGTTTTGCCAAAGTTAATAAAAGCTCTTCCGTTAAAAATAGCAAATGTGGATATGTCAAAATGGCATTCCTACGTACTTGCTGACCCCACCTTTAATAAACCTGGTAGGGTTGACATGATAATAGGGGTAGACGTATATACCCAAATCTTAAAAGGGGGAGTTAGAAAGATAAATGGCCTACTAGGTCAAAATACTAAATTTGGTTGGATCGTCTCGGGATGCACCAAATCAAAAATGAATAAATCTTTTCGGGCCCCGGCAGGATGTCACCTTAGAGGTAAGATAAAAGCTGAGGTAAAAGAAATAAGTTTATGGCCCACGGCAGGACCTCAGTTCGGAGGTAAAGTAAAATCTGGGGAAGAAAAAGTATATATCCCAGAGCCAGTACAAAATGAAAATATTCAGATGGCAAACGTTAAATTAAATAATGATTATCTAAGAAATAGTGTCAAAATAAATTCGGGTAACAAATTGTCCGAGGCTGTATTACAAAAAGGGACAACACTTAATCCGAATAACCACTCAAAATTCAAATACCAGCAAAAGCCACATTGGTTTAAGCCGAGAGGTAAAAGTAGTTGGTCTTTAAAGTCTCCACCATATAAAAAGGCTAGAAGTCAGCACAGTAACACACATCAGGAGTGGGTAGATATCCCGAAGCAAAAATTGTTAAATATCGGGCGATATTAATAAACCAACTTGGAAAATGATACAAACATTGATTTGCTAGGGTTAATTTCTCTTGTGTAGCTCATCATGCTTCTTTAACAACAGTTATCTTACTAAAAATAATATTAATAATAATAATTTGTTTAGGGCAACTAAATAAAAATAAAATCCAAAACGTCACATTTGGCGGCCCTTTGCAGAATGTTTAAGAATAAACATCGTGTTCATCTGAAGCGGCTTCACCAAATCAGATGCACTAAAGAAAACAACTGTACTTTTGTCACAAACAAGTAATCTAGCATATGACTAGAATTACAATCAGCCACACACATTGTAGAAAAACACTTGTAATTAACCCAAAATATCACAACGGCAGGATGTCAAGTGGCCGAAGCCGTGCCAAAAATAATAATAATTTTCAACCCCCGAAATCTTGGGTTTGAGTCTCATTAGAATAAGATATTTTAAGAACAATTGTTACCTCCTAGAGCCTAAGATTCCCTATATAAACTCCATACTTTTGTTAATAAAATCAGTTCATATTTTGAATTCAACGAATGAAGATTGGGTTATTCTTCTCTCCGGAATCCCTATCACTAAT
Organism: Drosophila tropicalis; assembly: GCF_018151085.1. NCBI lineage: Eukaryota > Metazoa > Arthropoda > Insecta > Diptera > Drosophilidae > Drosophila > Drosophila tropicalis. The sequence continues at coordinate 89,210 of NW_027172553.1, forward strand.
TCTTCTATGACCTCTTTAAACGTATCATTACCTATAAACTCAACTGTATAAGCCTGACACATCTGTACCTTCCTGAACAAGAATTTTATTTTTTAACATACATTTCGCCTGTTCTATTATCTATCGTACGTAAATCTTTGCTCACCATGTCCAAATATTCCTGCACCTGACGAACCTTTTCTTGCAATTTCTCCTGGCTAACCTTAGCATTCTCATTACTGAAGGTCGCGTTTCCCCGCGACTCTCCGCTGCTGTCTTCAAAATTCTCTAACATCGTTGCATCTGCTTCAATGTTTTCCAAATCAACAGTGCCCTGCCTAATTGATTCTCCTTTGGCTATTAATCTATTAATCATATTAAAGCCTTCCTCATATTTTCCATCTGTAAAATAGATATGTTCGGTTGCTCCACTCTCTAACATTTGGTTATTGTAACTAATCCATTGCTTCTGTATGTCTCTTACATCATTAAGAATTCTGCTAGTGAACTTACTAGCGTCTATTTCTTCTATCTTCTTCACCCTTTTATGCAACTCGTGTTGCTTCGCTAACAATTTTTCAATTTTGGTAGGGAACATTTTATATGGTGTCTGTATATGTATGCGACAATAAATTTATTTATTTTTGTTAATATGTATTTACTTAAGTATATGTAAAATTTTCACTTTTTTTTTTTTTGTGTATATTGACTTTTTGGTCTTGACTTTTTAACGGGCAACAACGGGCCACACTCTAATTGAACAGCTTTAATGCCGCACATTTGTACATAGTTTGTTTTATAATTTATATAAAAAAAATATGCATCGCAGTGCATTTTTTGAGCTATTAAAAAAATTATGCGACGCAGCGCACAGTTTTATTATTAATTTTTGTTGGGCGCTCTTTGTAGCGCTATCGGTTCACTTCAATCTCGGTTGCTGATTATAATCCGTAAAGGTGTTGATTGTCTCATTGTCTTTTGTTGTATGCCTCGTATTATCCTCTGCGTCAGCTGGTCGTCGCCGGTTGGCTGCACTGACGCTCCCTCGCAGGCGAAAGTGGCGGTTTGCCTCTCTCGCTGTTGATCTGCTGCTGTTGTCCTGGGCCTATGGGCTCAGGCGGTACCGGTGCCGGTCAGTGCACCAGATTTCCTTGTTCTTCAGTAGCCTCTTCTTTGCAACTATCCTGTTGCCTTGCAAATGCGTCGTTCATCTGCTTCTTGTTGCCGACTTGCAACTGCCTCGTTAATCTGCTTCTTGTTGCCAGTCGACTTGTAACCGCCTACAGTGTACATATAGGCGAGGATGTTTTTATATAATTTTGGTCAGAAGTGTGCAACGCATAGAACGAAGCATCTCAGACCATTCAAAGTATATATATTCTTGATCAGCACGACGAGACGAGTTCAACTAGCCATGTCCGTCCGTCCGTCCGTCCGTCTGGATCAACGCAAACTCCTCCTTGACCGTAAGAGCTACAGAAATTTTGCACGTAGGCTTGTATATACTGCAGGCGTTGTATATCTCGGATTCAGCCGGATCGGACCACTATATCATATAGCTCCCATACAAACCCCAAAGTCACGAATAGTGACTTTTCTCAATAACTTCGTTATTTTCTATGCTATTATCGTGAAACTTACTATTAGAGAGTTTACTACGCCTATAAGCGACTATGCCAAATTTGATCAAGATCGGGTGACTATATCATATAGCTCCCATACAAACGGCCAAGTCACAAACAGTGACTTTCTCAATAACTTCGTTATTTTCTGAGCTATTGTCGTGAAACTTAATATTAGAGAGTTTACTACGCCTATTAGCGACTATGCCAAATTTGGTCAAGATAGGGCGACTATATAATATAGCTCCCATACAAACGGCCAAGTCACGAACAGTGACTTTCTCAATACCTTTTGTTTTTTTTTTGAGCTATTGTCGTGAAACTTAATATTAGAGAGTTTACTACGCCTATAAGCGACTATGCCAAATTTGGTCAAGATAGGGCGACTATATCATATAGCTCCCATAGGAACGATTGGTCGAAAACAGTGACTTTTGTAAATAACTTCGTTACTTTTAACGCGATTGCTTTTAAATTAAACATTTCTTAATTTAATATATATGTTAATGACTGTGCCGAATTTGATAAAGATCGGGTGACTATATCATAAAGCTCCCATAGGAACGATCGGTGGAAAACAGTGACTTTAATCAATATCT
>NW_027172554.1:0-370 GCF_018151085.1 Drosophila tropicalis
GATGAGCCGTCGATACCTATAATCGAAGATCATTCGCTTCTAATTTTGACACATATTTATATTTAATTTATATTATGAGCTTTTTTTTACTTTTTTTATATAAGAAAATTAACAAACTCTCTGCCGTTTTACACCTGTTCAACGTTTATAAATGCTGATTACTTAATCGCTTGGTGTTTTGATTGCTGCAGCGATAGTGATGGTTTTTACACCGTATATTTGCTCTTTACCGTGGTGTCTTGGGGCTTTTTGATTTTCATTTTCCATATAACAACAAAAGAATCAATTTTTTGATAGTGCCACATTTTTGATAATAAACATTGGGTGCCGGCTGACTGGGGTCTTCTACACCTTCTTCCAGCGTTGGTTA
>NW_027172555.1:0-1402 GCF_018151085.1 Drosophila tropicalis
ATAGAAATGTCACTTTAAATATCACATGGTTATTTGCGATTGTGCCTTCATTAAGCCATATAATTAAAAGACGTCGTTATCTGAAACTGGTAACTCCAGACCAAATGCAAGAACTTTCTCGAGATGGTTCAGATGTTCCCAAAGCTGGCCTGGTGATAATAATTACGGGCATATTTTGCTATGATGGGCATCTGTAAATATTCGGGCAATTTTGGTACCTAGGAACCTTCATTTACACTATATTTCTCCAACCTTTACTATTCCGTCTGAAACTTTCTTCATGCGTGGGCTTAATATGGTTCGAGATCGATGCCACGATAGTCCAGTCAGACGTTGGTATTCTTCCTGTGCCAATACTTTCGTAGTATATGCCTGGTTTGGGGTTAAATTGCGTTATGTTGGTCTTTTAAGCAAATGCTATAGGAAGTTACAACAGTATAAGACAGATCGCCATTGCCATCGGTGGCAGAGCGACTGACAAACGCTACGTTCTGTCTTTGGTTCTGCAGTGTCTCGATACCAGGGTCTTCTTGGGAATTGATTCTGTGTCATCTGCTTCGATTTTACGTTTTATCCCTGTCTCTTTATGTAAGGGAGCCACTATGGAAAGTCCGCTTGTAAGTGGTAAGTGGACGTATCCATCCAGGCCTGGATATAATTCTTACCATCCGTCTAATCGGCCACAAGCCAATTGGAACATTATCCTCCTTTAGAATTACCATCATGCCTTTTCTGACATTTCTGAGTAAGGTTTCTTCCATTTGGATGTACCCTGCAATTTCTGTAGGTACTCCCTGAGGCCATGGGGTCCAGAATGTATGCTTCAGCCTTGCACCACCAATTCCCATTGCTTTGGAATTGATCGCTGTGTTATTGCCTCTGCATCAGGTTGGGCTACCAATGGATCTCTGATTAATAGATGACCTGGGGTTGGAGCTGTCAAGTCGTTGGGATCGTCTGGAGTTTGGAGTTAACGGACGAGAGTTCAGCATTGGGCTTCAACATTGACGATGATGGTTGACAGCTGTTCAAACGTTAAGTTTGCTGTCGATACGTTTTTCAAATACAGTAAATGCATGAATTGGAGATCGTGGTGGTATGAACTTTAATTTAATTTCTTTTTGGCTGCAAAAATTTCTTGAATGTACTTGCCGCCTTTTCTAAGTGTATTGTATCGGTCAGTTCCTTAGTTGATTGTTTGCTCAAACAAAACTTCTTGGGCATTATCGTAGTACCTAGCATCTTCCTCTGCGCACAATGCAGCGGAGGTGGACAGGTCTCCGACCAACTCCAAATGTACCGCCTTCGCTGCAAAGCAACAAAAATTGCAATATAAGTCAAGCCGTGACTTTTTCTAACGAACTTTATCGTGGATCCAGAATGGTCCACAATAGTCTACTCC